>NW_026888273.1:0-9708 GCF_032173495.1 Musca vetustissima
TGCCAAATTTCGAGCAAATTAAACGAAATAATCGGACTTTGGTGCAATATTTATATCAAATCTGACGAAATATTTATAGGGCTATATCTAAGTCTGAACCGATTTTTACGAAACTTAACTCACATCATTTCGATTTTCACGAAACAGAGCACACATCATTCTAGACCCAATTCAATACGCTATGCCAAATTTCGTGCAAATCTAAGGATACATAGGGACTTTGGTGTACGATTTACATTAAATCGGACGGAAATATATATGGGAGCTATTTCTAAATCTGGACCGATTTTCAGGAAACATAACACACATCATTCTAGACCTATTTCAGTACGCTGCGCCAAATCGAAAGATATATATGGACTTTGGTAAACCATATATCTTAAATCGGACGAAAATATATATGAGTGCTATATCTAAATCTGGACCGATTTTCAGGAAACATAACACACATCATTCTAGAGTTATTTCAGTACGCTATGCCAAATTTCGTGCAAATCGAACGATATTTAGGGTCTTTGGGCACCATTTACCTTAAATCGGACGAAAATATGTATGGGAGCTATATTTAAATCTGAACCGATTTTTACGAATCTTAGCACACATTATAATAGACCCAATTAATTACGCTATGCAAAATTTCGGCAAATCGAAAGATATTGAGCGACTTTCGAGCCTCTTTTTCCTTAAATCGGACGAAAATATATATGGGAGCTATATCTAAATCTGAACCAATTTTCTTGAATTTCAATAGGGTTCGTCCTTGGGCCAAATAAGTGACTTGTGCCAAATTTCATCCAAATCGGATGATAAATGCGACCTGTACTTTGTTTATTTAACATCAACAGACGGACGGACATGCATAAATCGACTCAGAAAGTGATTCTATGCATATTCTCGAAAGGAACCATGTGTCTATTTCGCTGCTTTTTGCCTGTTACAAACATATGCACAAAGTCATAATACCCTGTACCACAGTGTGGAGAAGGGTATAAACACATTGCAGGAAAAAAACTCAAACCAAAAATGGTTAATCTATGACTGCTCATTAATTTGTGAAATTTAGGAAATTTTGTACGAAATATAAACATAAACATAGACAATTCTTTAGTTAATCCACGCCTATTTTAGAGCTTGGAAAAATATTCTTAAAAAAATCCACTTCTATTGGAGAGTTTGAAAAAAAATATTCTTTAAGAAATGGACGCCTATAGAAGACTTTATTTTTTAAGTCCACGCCTATGGAAGGCTTAGGAGAAAATTTCTGAAAAACTCCACGGCATTAATGTTTGCAGATCGATTAGCCTTGTACTATTGTGGGCTTAATTTTTTGGACATGCACACAATATTTAATTATTGGCAAATCAGTTTTTCTCTTGACTTTTTTTTTCTATGCTAAAATTTATTGTGTCATTTATTATGCAAAATAAAGGATTTTGTTGTCACATTTTTTCATTGTCCTATTACATTATTTCCCAAAATACCAAAAATGTAACACACATCAGTTCCCATATTTATAAATTCAGTTACCATCAGCTATTGTCACATATCTGGCTTTTGTAATGGACGGATGGATGGACATTTTGTCATGTTCACTTTGTGTGGTTATAACAAATAGCAGGAAAAAAAAACCAAACAAAAATACATTAATTACATACACACATACATAAATCCCCATAACAAATCGTCAGATAAAAACGTTCAGGCATACATACATCAATGGTGTGGTGACATATTTTTATTTGTAGGGGCACAAATTCAATTTTTCACCCAAAAAATCAACATCCGGTCACTCTTCCGAAAAAAAACTGATACACAGTACAACAACAATAAAATTACTGCCCAAAAAATCGCACACATGCATACACCCATATGGTTTGATAACTTCTTCGAAAGCTTGCAAACAATTCGAAATTCATCAATTTGATCCAACCGCTTGTCCGACCGACCGACCGTCCAACCAACCAACCGACTCTAGCCAACCAAATATTTTTGTTTGTATTTCCTTCTCGGTTTGATGTTGTTGAGATGTTATCTAATTAAAACACCACATATCCGGATGTTGTATACATGTGTATGTGTGCATGTATGGATGTCGATGCAAGGACATTAAACTACCATATTTATATGTGTTTGTATTGGTAAGCAAGCACACATCGACACTTTCACAAAATTACTAAACCGCACGAATAGCGTTAATTTGACAGATGTCATAGTTACATGCAAACTTTGTTGCGTGGGTGTGTATGAGTGTGTGTGTTTGTACATGTATGTTCGTAGTAGTAGTATGTTGTGTTGTATTGTGATGCTGGTATCGGTTGTATGGGATAACAAATTAGATTCAATTGTGGTAATTTCGGAAGTATGTCGGTATCCTATACACAATGGCATTATTGTAATAAAATTTCAGTTTTGAAAGTTTGTTTTTTTCTTTTCATTTTATTTTGGCACATGAACTAATGCATTATGGGTTGGAATAAAGTAAATTCATAAAGATGTAAAAAAAACGTATTGATTTCCAAGCAGGATTTATTCTGGGAATTTCACTGACATGGTAATTTTAAAGAATATTTTTAAGAAAATAAAATAAGCATGGATTTTTCAAAGAATATATTATCAAGCACCAAATCAGGACGTGTATATTTTCAAGCACCTGAAATAAGGTATTATAACAGGCGTGAATTTTTTAAAAAATAATTTTTCAAGGCCTAAAGTTGGAGTGGATTTTTTTAAAGGATAATTTTTCAAGGCCTGAAATGGGCGTGACTTTTTATACTCTCCACCATAGTATGGAGGGTATATTAATTTCGAAATATTCATTTCCGACCCTATAAAGTATATATATATATATTCTTGATCAGGATAAAATTCTAAGACGATCTAGCCATGGCCGTCCGTCCGTCTGAGATAGGGTGATAAAAATTTGCATAGGTAAAGTTCGATGATAGGATATATCGGCCCACGTTTAGGCATAGCTCCCATACAACAGTACCTCCCAATTTTCGGTATTTTGGGGATCTTGAGCGCGTTTTTCAACCGAATTCGCTGAAATTTGGTACATTGGGTTCTAATTGGGTACTAAATGTCTCCAAAAAATTATAAATATAGGCCCACTTTTTCTGAGAGCCCCCCTATAAAAGGTACCTCTTAATTTTCAGTGTTTTGGGGGGTTTTGATCGTATTTTTCCACCGAATTGGCTGTAATTTAGTATTTTTAATTCTTTATAGGTTCCAAATCTCTCCACCAAAAATGATGAATATAGGTCCATTTTTTCGGGTAGCCCCCATATGAGGGTACCGCCCAATTTTCAGTATTTTGGAGTTCTTGAGCGCGTTTTTCAACCGAATTCGCTGTAATTTGGTTTTTTATAGTCGGTAATAAATCGTCCTACCAAAAATTGTAATAAATACATAACACCCTTTTTATACCCTTCACCTGTTACAAACATATGCACAAGTACATAATACCCTGTATGTCCTTGTGCATATGTTTGTAACAGGCAAAAGGGAACGAGATAGACACATGGTTCCTTTTGAGAATATGCATAGCATCACTTTCTGAGTCGATTTACGCATGTCCGACCGTCTGTCCTTCTGTCCGTCCGTCCATGTATTTTTGTGAACAAAGTACAGGTCGTTGTGAAAATCAGTTCAGATTTAAATATAGCTCCCATATATATTTTCGTCCGATTTAAGGTAAATGGTGTACCAAAGTCCCTTAATATCATTCGGTATACACGAAATTTGGCACAGCGTAATGAATTAGGTCTGGTATGATGTGTGTTAAGTTTCCTGAAATCGTTCAGATTTAGATATAGCTTCTATATCGGACCAAATGAAAAATTTAGTATCGAATGACATGTTTATGGATCAAATTTCATTTTACTGGTCCTTTAAAAATGCGACGTCTGTTAGGATTCATCTGTTGAATATTCCCAAAGTGGTGAAGGGTATCATATAGTCGGCCCCGTCCGACTTTACTACTTTCCTTACTGGTTTATATTAAAATAGTTGTTAGATTTGTTGCGCGTTTTGGGTTTGGTTCTAAGACTCTGTTGTAATCATTTCACCTGCGGAGGATATCGAGATAAAAAAAAAAACTAGAACGTAAGGTTCGATAATGAACTATATATGAACTATAGCCCGGATTTAGGCCTAGCCCCTGTGTTGGACATACCAGAAGGAGTGGACGGATACTCCCCATCTTCGAACCTAAACTAAGTTTGGAAGAAATTATAAGATAGGTAAAGTTTGGATGAATCAAAATTTTCTCAAACGGATTTGGTCCAATGGGTCTATAACCAATATTTCGATGAGGCACATTTTCACTGTATCAAACACACCCAATATCCATTAAAAATTGCTGAAATTTGTATTTGTTGTATGGTTTATATAATCAATTTGTAGAAAGGTCACTCTTTGTTCCCTATATTTTCATTTCAAGTACCTGTCAGTATATCTATGTGGGAGGGTATCCAAAGTTCGGCCCGGCCGAACATAGCACTTTTTCACTTGTTTAAAAAATAATTTTTCAAGGGCTAAAATAAGCGTGGATTTTTAAGGAACACTTTTTTCAAGCTCCCTAAATAGCATCGATTTATTAAGGAATATTTTTTCGAGCCATAAAATAGGCGTGGATTTTTTAAAGAATATTTTTTCGAGCCATAAAATAGGCGTGGATTTTGCAAAGAATATTTTTTCGAGCCATATATCGGTCCACGTTTAGGCATAGCTCCCATATAAGTGTACTCCCCAATTTTCGGTATTTTGGTGTTCTTGAGCGCGTTTTTTAACCGAATTCACTGAAATTTGGTATTATGGGTTCCTATTGGGTACTAAATGTCTCAAAAAAAATTATAAATATAGGTCCACTTTTCCTGCTAGCCCGCATATAACGGTACCTTCTAATTTTCAGCATTTTGGGGGCTTTGATCGTATTTTTCCTCCGAATTGGCTGTAATTTAGTGGATTTTTTAAAGAATATTTTTTCGAGCCATAAAATAGGCGTGGATTTTTTAAAGAAAAGTATTTCCCGATATTCCAGGTATATATCTATCATCCTAGCCCCATTTTCCATCCGAAAGGCCTGATCGGCAGTAGTTCGGTATTTCGTTCTATATTAAAGTCTTGAATAATTTTTTTTTATTTAGAAAAATATTCATATTTAAAGACTTTTACTGCATTCAACTTTTTAAATTCCCTCCAGCCACCCATTACTAGAGACTAAACAAACAAGATTCAAATACAACAACAACAATAAAAGAAGTAATTAAATTACTATCTACTACAATAGCAGGCAGCATCAGCAAACGATATGTTTGTGTTTGTGTTTCAAATGACTTTACAGGTAGAAATCTGTTTCGAGTGTCGACCCGTTGTCCCCAGCCGACCGTATCTTGCTCACAAAACAAATGCAACTTTCTCTAATGCTTAACTTTTGTTGTTGTTGCTGATGCTGCTGCCGTGTCGTTATTGTTGTATATCCCAATGGCCCAGTCGAGTGGAGGACACCAAAGTGCCATGGACAACTTATATGACATTAAGTGCGGCTTGTTACCTTTCTAGTAAAAACAACAGCAGTTGCAGGAGAAAAAAACTTTCTAATGAAAGTACAATTAAACACATGAGGCGCATGGCTAATTGCCATAGAAAGGAGGAGAAAACTAGAAAAAAAGAAAGAGTTTACCCACTGACATTAATGTGCGGTACAGTGAAGAAAGTGAATGTGGACGACTTAAATAATTACCTGCAAAATAAATATTGTAATGAAGCTGAATTAGATACGAGGCTTGAAATCATGTTAACATTACTTTTTGTTTGCAGGACATGGATTATTAAGGATAAAGGATAAAAAGGGAAGGAATATGAGATTTTTTTCTTACTTTAGAAATTAACATATGGTGGCCAATTCATCCTATAGCATTAAAAATTAATATTTTATTTACTCCCATATTAAAATTTCTACAAAAGGACTCATGTCCTTAAACTAACTTAAAAAAAGAAACTAATATTTCACATCTAAATAAGTAACAAAAATTTCAAACAGTCTTAATATTGCCATCACATGTTTGTTTTCTTCCTCGTCTTATTACAACTTAGTATTCTGTCAAGGTTCTCCACATTGCTAAGAATTCCATAACTCACCCATTCTCCTCCTTTTCACAACCATGCCGAGCATTTCATTCCCATTGCTCTTGCCTGTTCATATCACTGGTAATATTAATATTTGTATAAATGTTCATGCTTCATGTCCTTTTCATAGAAACATTTTCAAGTATTTTTCAACAGTTTTTACTTGATGTTGTTGTCGTTGCATTTCTTGTTGTTGTTGTTAATAGCTGCCAGCTAAATATTCCTGCTTCTGTGTTTACGCAAAAAGTTAGTGACTCCTTTTGCGAAATTAAGTGCAGTAAACCGTAAGCCACTACAAGTGGCATCAACAGTGGAAGCACCAACAACAACAACAAAGGCAACAAAAAAGTTTGTCTTTTATGTTCGAGTTGTGTTGTATGAGCATGTTCTAGTTAAATATACATGAAGATAAGCTTAGGCATAGTTTTTTTTTTCTATTTTTGCTACTCTCAAGTGCCTACGTGAATGCGTGATGTGCGGGAAAAGAAAATATTAGAGGGGGTCATAAGTAGAGCTTGAAAAAAAATATTCTTTAAAAAATCTACGCCTTTTCCAGAGCTTGAAAAAATATTGTTTAAAAAATCCACGCCTATTGCAGAGCTTAAAAAATATTGTTTAACAAATCCACGCCTATATTATACCGACTATATTATATCCTTCACCACTATAGGTATACTTTGAAGGAACATTGACATGGAGTTGAACGAACTTAAATATGTGATCTTTATCTATATCTAAACCGACTAACAAAAATCCCTACACATGTCATTCTGCAAACTATGCTAAATTTTGTAAGTCGATATATAAACTTAACACAAGAATAGGTCGAAATTATATATGGAAGCTATGCTATATCTTTATTTGAACCGATTTCAAAGAAAGTTGCCAGAGATTAATTTGTATTAATTTCAGTGCGTTGTGTCAATCGGCCTAACTATGGATCTTTTGTGCACCATTTACTTAATATCGAACGAAAATATATATAGGAAGTGTATATAAATCTGAACCGATTTTCACGAAACTTAGCACACATCATTCTAAACTTATTTCAGTACGCTGTGCCGAAATTGGTGCCAATCGATCTATTTTCAGGGACTTTCAGTACGCTATGCCAAATTTCGTCCAAATCGAAAGATATATAGGGACATTAGTGCATCATTTACTTAAGATCGGACGAAAATATATATGGGAGCTATATCTAAATCTGAACCGATTTTCACGAAAATTAGCACACGTCATTCTAGACTTAATTCAGTTGGCTATACCAAATTTCATGTTAATCGAAAGATATTTACGGACTTTTGTGCACCATTTACCTTAAATCGGACGAAAATATATATGGGAGGCATATCTGAATCTGAACCGATTTTTCAAAATTTCAATAGGGTTCGTCCTTGGGTCAAATAAATGAGCTGTGCCATATTTCATCTAATGCCGATTACAACTGCGGCCTGTACTTTGTTTACAATTTAACACCAACAGACGGACATGCATAAATCCACTCAGAACGTGATTCCATGCATATTCTCAACAGGAACTATGGGTCTATCTCGTTTCCTTAAAAAATATTCTTTAGCCCTCCGAAGGCTTAAACTATATTATTAAGCCTTCGCAGGGCTTAAAAATATTCTTTAGCCTTCGCAAGTCTTCAAAAATATTCTTTAGCCTTCAGAAGACTTAAAAAATATTTCTTAGCCTCCGAAAGGCTTAAAAACATTCCCTCAGAAGGCTTAAAAATATTCTTTAGCCTTCGCAAGGCTTAAAAAATATTCCTTCTGAAGGCTTAAAAAATATTCTTCTGCCTTCGCAAGGCTTAAAAAAATATTCCTCCATAAGGCTTAAAAAATATCCTTTAGCCTTGAAAATTATTCCTTAAAAAATCCACGCCTGTTGTAGGCCTTGAAAATTATTCTTTAAAAAATTCACGCGTGTTGTAGGCCTTGAAAAATATTCTCTAAAAAATCCACGCCTTGTATAGGCCTTGAAAAATATTCTTTAAAAAATCCACGATTTTTATAGGCCTGGAAAATATTCTTTAAAAAACCCTCGCCTTGTATAGGCGTCGAAAAAACAATTATTTTGTATAGGCCTTGGAAAATATCCTTTAAAACAGCCACGCCTCTTATAGGCCTTGAAAAAATATTCTTTAAGAAATCCACGTCTCTTATAGGCCTTGGAAAATATCCTTTAAAACAGCCACGCCTCTTATAGGCCTTGAAAAAATATTCTTTAAGAAATCCACGCCTCTTATAGGCCTTGAAAAAATATTCTTTAAGAAATCCACGCCTGTTATAGGCCTTGAAAATATATTCTTTAAGAAATCTACGCCTCATTGGGAAGCCTGAAAAATATTCTTTAAGAAATCCACGCCTTGTTATAGGCCTTGAAAAAATATTCTTTAAGAAATCCACGCCTTGAAAAAATATTCTTTGAGAAATCCACGCCTCTTACAGGCCTTGAAAAAATATTCTTTAAGAAATCCACGCCTCTTATAGGCCGTGAAAAATATTTTTAAAACACCCTCGCCTATGGAAGGCCTTGAAAAATATTCTTTAAAAAATCCACGCCTTGTATAGGCATCGAAAAAATATTCTGTTTTATAGGCCTTGAAAAATATTCTTTAAAAAATCCACGTCATGTGTAGACCTTGAAAACTATTCTTTTAAAAAATGTACCCTTAAAAAAATTCTTAAAAAATCCACGTGTTTTTAGGTCCCATAAAAATAGTTTTTGAAAAATTCCTACCCACCCTACTGTTCATTTTGCACACCCCAGTGGAGTACTCATACAAAATGCAAATATTTACATGTGTCACACAGTGATTACTAACAGTTTCCTCTGCCTCGGTACACATACAAAGAATCTGCTTAAATTCATTAAGGCTGCAAAATTCAACATGGTCTATTGAAGTTGTGCTGGCAAACAGTTTGCCAAAAGAAGTGAATTTTTATTAAAAATGTTCGCACACACACACAGACAACACAACAACGAATGTAAATATCAAATTTCATTTTGGGCTACATTTTAAATGAAATCAGCAAATTTGAGAATTTTTGGTTTGGGTTGCGGCAATTGAATACCGAACAGGATATGAGTGCCGTGTTAAATTACCTAATTCCTATGCTCTGTCTGTCTCAGGTAGGTAGGTAAATTTTTTTTCTATGGATATGTAAAGTAATTTGAGTGAGTAGATGAATATAAATGTTTCCAGCACTGTATATGTGTATATTTTTGTAGGCAATAGTGTTAATGGCGCCCAACTTTTGGGCCCTATGATTTATTTAAATTGTCATTTTGAGATATGGGAAATAATTTAGGAGGGTTGACAGTAGAATGGAGGAGTCAAAAATTAATATTTTAAACTCGTTAAAAAACATATTTGTGGGCTATAATAAATGGCGCCCAACATGGGGCCAATGTAATTATTAAATATATATTATATAATTTGATTATGTTGGAATTATTTTAGATAGTAGATATGTTAGATAGGCTGTAATTAATATTTAAATTGTATATTTGTGTGTCATTTAAATGGCGCCCAACGTGGGGCCCAACAAATTAATCTATTAAAATTTAAAT
>NW_026888274.1:0-9533 GCF_032173495.1 Musca vetustissima
CTTATAGGAAAAAGACAGCCTTTAAAGGCAAATGGGGTATTTATAAATAAGCTGATGTATGAAGTTTTTACAGTTGAGCTGAAGCAGGGAGTCTTTGAAATGGGTCCCATTTTTAGAGTTAATCAAGATTTTGTAAACATAATATAATAATTTGTGCAAAGTTTGGTTTAAATCAGAGTATCTCTTTCGCCTAATATTAGAATTATAAATATTGCAACTTTGTGTGGGAGGAACCAGAAGCGGTGGTTTACATTTTTATGCCCTTCACCCCACTGTTGTACAGGGTATTATGTCTTTGTGCATATGTTTGTAACAGACAAAAAGAAATGAGATAAACACATAGTTCCTTTTGAGACTATGCATAGAATCACTTTCTGAGACGATTTAGGCATGTCCGTCTGTCCGTCTGTTGGTGTTAAATTGTAAACAAAGTACAGGTCGCATTTATAATCCGATTTGGATGAAATTTGGTACATCTCATTTGTTTGGCCCAAGGACGAACCCTATTGAAATTGGGAAAAGTCGTCCAGATTTAGATATAGCCCCCATATATAGTTTCGTCCGATTTCATGTAAATGGTGCACCAAAGTATATCTTTCGATTTGCACGAAATTGCCATAACGTACTGAATTGAACCTAATGTGATGTCTGTCAAGTTTCGTGAAAATCGGGCCAGATTTAGATATAGCTTCCATATATAAATTTTTTTTCGATTTCATGTAAATGGTTCACCAAAGTCCCTATATATCTTTGGAATGATGTCTACCAAATTTAGCAAATCGTACTGAATTGATGCTTTCATATGATGTTTGCTGAGTATAATGTGAAAAGGTTCATATATATATATATATATTTTTTTTGCACGATTTAATGTAAATAATTGAGCCAAAGTTCTTATGTTGCATATATATATATATATATATATTATATATATATTGTGTAACAAGTTTCGTAAAAGATTTAGATATAGGTTCTTTATATTGTAGATTGTGATTTTAAGTAATTGACGCACCAAGGAACCAATATATGGCTGATAGGAACAAAACATACTGAAGTTAGTATAACCTACCCTGTGACAAATTTCGTTGAAATCGGTTCATATTTGGATGTAGCTTCCATGTATATTTTCGTCCGATTTTAAGTAAATGGTGCATCAAACTCCTCATGTTTGTCAGATTGACATGAAATTTTGCACAACGTACAAAATTGAGCATAGAATAAAGTAGTTGCGTTTTCTAGAAGTACAGACCTACGGATGACCTATTGATATTTGTATGAAGTCGGTTTACATACTTTTGTCCCATTGTAATAAACGAATGACATGCTTATGGATAGATCTAGGTCGATTCACATTTAGATAAATATCACATATTTTGTTTTATCCAATTTCATGATATTAGTCCTGTTTAATATACCCATAGAGGTGAAGGGTATCATAAAGTCGGCCCCGTCTGACTTTACTACTTTCCTTACTGATTCAACTTGATCTAAGCTTGATAAAAAAATAGGTTGGGCAAAATTGGACATTAAATTCGTCTGATATTGGATTTATAAATATTGAAAATTTTGATAATTTGTGGGGAGCATACCATAAAGGAGAAGTTTGATGGGTCCACCTTCGGACTTGATCTAGGCCCGATAAAGATATAGTGTAGGGGATAACAAATTATAATTTTTCCAAAACCAAAAAAAAAATGGTTTTCAATGTTCATGACCACATTCAAAGTCCTTCACGGGATTAACACATTGTTATTTCAATTTAAACTTCATTATTTATTTATGTACCACATAAATGCGGACATTTGTTAAGGATTTTGCAAAAAGGTGATAAACGACCAAAATTACAAAGCTCATTGAATACCATGACTCCCTGTTGTTCCTGTTTACATTTCAAAAGTTAATCATCTGACATTGTTGCTCGAAGCCAGTCGATACCAACAAGATGGCCAAGAGTGATAACAACATTTTGCAGCGTAACAAAGCCGCATACTTGGCCATCTCCAAAAACTACAAAACTGCTGTTACCACTCTTTTGCGCTCTATCAGATGTTTCAATTACTTGGTTTATGTTTGGGATAAATGGTAATTTCGGCCAGGGTTCAATTTTCCATGGCTTTGTTTTAATGAGTTACTTGCTTGCGTTTTTTGTTCTTTGTTTCGGTTCCCTTTTACATGGCGCGTATAAGGTACCTCCAAATTTTCGGTATTTTGGAGGTTTTGATCGCATTTTTCGACCGAATTCGCTGAAATTTGGTAATTTGAGTTCTTATAGGGTAACAAATCTCCCTACCAAAAATTATAAATAAAGGTAAACTTTTTCGGATAGCCCCCACATAAGGGTACCCCCAATTTTCGGGTTCATGGGCTCGTTTTATAACTGAATTCTCTGAAATTTTGTACATTGGGTTCTTATTGGGCAACAAATTACTCCGCTAAAAATTATAAATATAGGTCCAGTTTTTCTGGTAGTCCCCATATAACGATACCCCAAATTTTTGGTATTTTGGGGGTTCTGATCGTATTTTTCGACCGAATTGACTGTAATTTACATCGAGTTCTTATTAGGTAGCAAATCTCTCCACTATAAATTATAAATATCGGCCAATTTTTTCTGGTAGCCCCCATATAAAAAATTTTCGGTATTTTGAGGTTCTTCAACCAAATTATTTTTATACCCTTCACCACACTGTGGTACATGGTATTATGTCTTTGTGCATATGTTTGTAACAGGCAATAGATAGACACATGGTTCATTTTGATAATATCTATAGAATCACTTTTTGAGTCGATTTAAGCACGAAATTCAGCACAGCGTAACAAATTAGGTCTAGAATGATGTCTGTTAAGTTTCGTGAAATCGGTTCAGATTTAGATATACTTCTATATCTGACCAAATGAAAAAGTTAGTATCGGTTGCAGAATGACGTGTTTATGGTTCCAATTTCATTTTACGGGTCCTTTAAAAATGCGACGCCTGTTAGATTCATCTGTTGAATATACTCAAAGTAATGAAGGGTCTTATATAGTCGGCCCCGTCTGACTTTACTACTTTTTTTACTGGTTTTCAATTGGTTCAAATATCTATCTCGATGACACATTTAATTTCTCCCGATTCCATTTCAATGGACCTCCAAAGAGTCCATGTCTGTTCTATCTACAGGACATTGTAAATATGAACATCTCCTGTATGTACCCAAATTGGCGAAGGGTATCATATAGTCGGCTCCGTCCGACTTTTGAACTTTCCTTACTTGAACTTTCCTTACTTGGATTTTTTTAAAGAATATTTGTTCTCATTTGTGGAACATCTTTTTTATTATTTTGTCCGCTGTATTAAAGTCCCTAAGAGTTCTATCGTTTCAATTGCTTTGCTGCCTTCAATCTCAAGTAGAGTACCTCAAATTTAGTATTTAACTTTTAGGTATAATAAAGTTATTATCAGTTATCTTCTATTTTGCTTGGTCATGTTAATGACATTCAATTTTTATTTTGTTTTTGCTGTTGTTTGTGGCTTTTACGGTTTTTGAAATTTCTTTGTCAAATAAGAATATGTGACGTAGAAGAAAAAGAGATATATGTCTTCGGAGTTTTTTTTTTCTTTCGGGTTCTGGTAGAATTCATCTCACTAACCACATCATCAACAACTGACAAAAAAGACCCAAGAATTTGAACCAGACAAGACATTAAACGGATGGTTTAAAACACAGTCACAATCATGCACACACACACATCGTCAAAAGAAAAAAAAAAAAACTTTAAAAGGTTCTGCGTTTTTGTTGTCGGAAACAGTAGTTTAAACGGTTAGTTCATTATGGCCAAAAACGGTAATAAATTAAATGGAATCAACGAACGAAATGCATTTCGAAGAAATGAAAACGGTTATGGTAGTCACAAAAAAAAACAATGATGACCAAATCGAAAAAAAAACTAAAACGTTATAATTCATATGACAGGTAAGGGTGTAGAAGTATAAAAGGATTATAACAGACATTCCGGCAGGAAGGTATCTTAAAGTAATCAACAAAAGAAATGTGGTCATAATTTTGTTGAATGTCAACAAACGAAGATTTTTTTTGGAATGTTATAACTCGTTATATTTCTTTTAATACCAAATAAATGACATATCATATGTTTTACTTTTGTGTTGTCTCTTTGTATAACAAAGACACCTGAGTTATTTCCTGATAACGGTCATAAAGATTTTGGGGTAACATATCCAACTGATGATAGTGTTTGCATTAATAATATCCTGGAAGGACAACGACATTTATTAGCAATTAAAAAAACGTCGTAAAATATTTGTTGACCTCAAAATGTAGAAAGACCACATTGTCTTCCACTTGGTCCATCAGCTGCTTTGCTTTTATATTCCTTCTGGACTGGGGCATTTTCATCCATTCTAACAACATGACCTAGCCAACGTAGTCGCTGCAGCTCAATATGTCTAACAAGTGTCGATCTTTCGGGGATTTTTTCTCTCAAACACTCCAAGAGCTGCCCAATCTGCTTGCGCAAGTACCCACGCTTCAGAGTGTGAGTTTGATCTGGCGGGAGGTGGCCTTGCTTTTGAATTGTTTGCTCAGACAATAGTAGCATCTTTTGGCCATCACTCTCCTTCTCCGAATTTCAAAACTGATGTCATTCATTTTGTTTATGGCGGTACCAAGGTATATAAAAGCTTTGACTACCTCGAAGCTGTAGTTCTCAAGTTCTACAGTTGGTCCGAGTCTACTGGACGTCTTGCGCGTTGATACCATCAGCTTGGTCTTCTCGCCGTTTACTGCCAGACCCACTTTGGCAGACTCCTTCCCAATTTGTTCAAAGATGACTGTTACCGCTCTCAGTGTTCCAGCAGTATGTTAAAAAGGTCACGCGACAAACTGTCACCTTGTCTGAATTCTCGTTCGGTATTAAAGGGCTCCGAGAGGTCCTTTCCGACTTTAACTGCTGATCTTGTGCCAGTTAAAGCTATCCTGCATAGCCGTATTAATTTTGCAGGAATGCCAAACGCAGACATGGCTTTAGACACCTATGAACGGATACACCTCTGAACGGATAAAGTCGAATGCGGCTTTATAGTCGACGAATAGATGGAATGTGTCGATATGTTTTCGTGTTTTTTTTAAGGATTTGGCGAAAAGTGAAAATCTGGTCGATGGTGGATTTGCCAGGTCTGAAGCCGCATTGGTATGGTCCAGTAATGTCATTGGCCATTGGCTTCAGTCGTTCACACAGTACGCACTTTATATGCGATGGGAAGGAGACTTATTCCTCTATAGTTGGCACATATCGTCTTGTCTCCTTGTTTGTGCACGGGACACAGGATGCCGAGGTTCCAATCATTGGGCATGCATTCTTCTAGCCAAATTGTACTAATCAGCTGGTGCATGCTCCTTACCAGCATCTGACCACCAGTCTTGAATAGTTCGGCTTCCAACTCATCGGCACCTGTTGCTTTATTATGGTGGTTTACACTCTATACCGTCATCTATTATTGGTTCTGGGGTATCTTCTTCACAGGTACTATTTGAGACGAGAAGTTTTTCAAAATGCTCCTTCCAGATCCTCAGCACGCTGGCTTCCTTCTTCATCTCTACAGGAGGATGTGCATGCCCCAAAGCCTTCGGTTTGGTGTTTTACCCATTGGTAGAATTTTCGGACTTCATTCTGACTCCTGTACATCTCGATTTGCTCACGCTCACGTTTTTCTTGTTCTTTCTTCTTTTTTTTCTGAAAATACGCTTCTCCTCCCTCCTTTTCTCCCGATAGTTCTCCATCGCGTTGCTACTGTCCGCAGGGTTGCCCTATACACTGCGTTTTTAATATCAGTAGCATTACGACACTCTTGATCGCACAATGGATTTCTTGATGGTGGTCTTTGGCACCCAAGTGTTGCTTTTGCTGCAGTTTATAGGAAGTGGGCAATTCTTTGCCATTGTGCTTCTATACTATTATCGGGACAAGGGGTGCTTTCGTCAAGCAGTTGGGTAAGATGAGCGGAGTAGGCTTCTGCTATATGTTGTGTTTGCAGCTTTTCGACGTAAAATTTCGGTGTTACATTAGATCGCACATTTGCTGCTACATTAAAACTTGGGTGCCACAATGCAATGGTCCGAACCTATATTCGCTACAACATTGGACGAATGGCTTCCGTCTATCACAACATAATCGATTTGATTTCTCGTTGTTCGGTCGGGAGAAATCCAAGTTGCCTTGTGTATATCGAGATGCTTCAATCTGGTGCTGCTGTCTACCATGTTTCTTGTTGCTGCGAAGTCAATCAACCTCATACCGTTGTCGGATGTTTCTTCATGGAGGCTGAATTTTCCGACGGTGGGGCCAAATATATTTTCCCTTCCGATTTTTGCATTAAAATCTCAGAATTCTAATGTCATGGCTAGGACAACGGTCATATGCAGTTTCTGGGCGCCCGTAAATATTTCTTTGGTCGGTTCATCTTTATCTTCGGTCGGAGCATGGGCGCAAATGAGACTGATGTAGAAGAACTTCGCTTTTATATGGATTATAGCAATTCGCTCGTCTACTGGAGTGAATCTGGAGACGAGGTCTTTTATTCTCCTGTTAACCATAAATCCGCAGCCAAATTCATGTCTCGTTTCATGGCAGCTATAATACAAGGAATAATCATATGATTTACTTACGCCAGTCCCATTCCATCGCATTTCCTGTATGGCAATAATATCGGCTTTGTACTTCTTGAGTACATCCGCCAAAGCGAACACTGCGCCTGTTCTGTACAACGTGCGCACATTCCAAGTGCATTTGAGATTCGTAGTCCTTTATACGTTTGCGGGGGTCGTCAACATTAGGTGGGTTTGGTTTTCTTTTTCTTTGTTTATTCATAGTAGGTTTGGTTTCCCGAGTGTGGGCAACTAACCCCCGCCCCTACCCATTTTTTATAGTTCTTATGGGTGAACTCGCGGCACATATTAGCTCATTATTTCATCGGGTGATGAAAATAGCTACCCCGGTGGCACCACGGGGAGGTCAGTGTCCACAATTGAGATGGAAGGGGGACGAAGCTAATCAAAGCTGTTGCTTGGAATCTGTCATGAAATAATAGTCTGAGGAAATCTCAAGCACTTGTCCCGTAAGCAATGATCATTTTCCTACCACAAACCCAAATTGATGGTATTTTTCTGATTTTTTTGTTTTGTTTTTTTTTTTTTTTTTTTTTTTGTATATGCATAGGTTTTTTTTTATAAAAATTCAAAACATTTTAAGTTTAAAATAAATAAACACAAAAACAAAACATTTAATGGAAATCTATACAAATTTACATATCCATTCATACAATGGCATTTTGAAATAATTTAAAAATAAAAAATCAACATCAACAATTCATTTTATAATAAACATATCACCAATGCCAGAAATGAATCAATTCCAAAAGGGCGGAATAATGTGTAATAATTTAACTTCAAGATTTTGCCTTGTCATTCATACATTTATCCTACATCCATTTAGGTTTCAAAAGTTCTTGGCTATTTGTGGTCATGTGGAATGAATTTTTTTCTGCATGGTTTGCAGTTAAGAATTTTATTTATTTTACTGGAAATTGATTGTTGACGCATGTCCAATTGTGACAGGCAACCACAAATTGTTATGGACGAGATATAAATGCTTGTGTGCTACTGGATAAATTAATTTTATGCTATGCACTTGTCACAAAATTGAACATTTACATTTATTTTCTTATGACACTTTTCATTTATTTCTCGATTATTGTGGGTGAAGGCAGTAAAATAATGGTCATAATTGTTGTTGGATCGAAAATGTGGAAATATACGGCGACAATGTAATAGGTTGCGTGACTATATTCAACCAGGTCCGATATTCTTTCATTTCGTGATTTTTTTAAAGAATATTTTTTCACGGACTGAGGAGTCGATTTTTTAAAGATTATTTTTAAGGGACAATCTGAGGCCTGGACTTTTTAAAGAATTTTTTTTTTCAAAGACTATCTAAGGCGTGGATTTTTTTAAAGAATATTTTTTAAGGACTATCTAAGGCGTGGATTTTTTAAAGAATTTTTTTTTCAGGGACTTTCTAAGGCGTGGATTTTTTAAAGAATTTTTTTTTCAGGGACTTTCTAAGGCGTGGATTTTTTAAAGAATATTTTTAACGACTATCTGATGCGTTGTTTTTTTAACAATATTTTTTCAAGGACTATCTGAGGCGTAGATTTTTTGAATATTTTTCCAAGGACTATCTGATGCGTTGTTTTTTTAACAATATTTTTTCAAGGACTATCTGAGGCGTAGATTTTTTGAATATTTTTCCAAGGACTATCTGAGGCGTAGCTTTTTTGAAGAATATTTTTAAAAATATTATTTTCCAAGGACTATTTGAGGCGTAGATTTTTTGAAAAATATTTTTAAAGAATATTTTTTTAAGGACTATCTGAGGCGTAGATTTTTTGGAGAATATTTTTTCAAGGACTTTCTGAGGCGTGGACTTTTTAAAGAATATTTTTTAAGGACAATCTGAGGCGTGGACTTTTTAAAGGATATTTTTGCAAAGACTATCTGAGGCGCGGACTTTTTAAAGATTTTTTTCAAGGACTATCTAATGCGTGGATTTTTTTAATATTTTTCCAAGAACTATCTGAGGCGTAGCTTTTTTAAGAATATTTTTTCAAGGACTATCTGAGGCGTATCTTTTTTGAATATTTTTCCAAGGACTATCTGAGGCGTAGCTTTTTTGAAGAATATTTTTAAAGAATATTTTTTCAAGGACAATCTGAGGCGTAGATTTTTTGAAAAATATTTTTAAAGTATAACTTTTTAAAGGCCTATCTGAGGCGTAGATTTTTTGAAAAATATTTTTAAAGAATATTTTTTTAAGGAATATCTGAGGCGTAGATTTTTTCAAGGACTTTCTGAGGCGTGGACTTTTTAAAGAATATTTAGTCATGGACTTCAATAGGCGTTGGTTTTTAAAATAAAAAATTTTCAAGGTCTATCTGAGGCGTTAATTTATTACTATCTGAGGCGTTGATTTTTTGAAAAATATTTTTAAAGAATATTTTTTAAGGACTATCTGAGGCGTAGATTTTTTGAAAAATATTTTTAAAGAATATTTTTTTAAGGCCTGTTTGAGGCGTAAATTTTTTGAAGAATATTTTTTCAAGGACTATCTGAGGCGTTGATTTTTTGAAAAATATTTTTAAAGGACTATCTGAGGCGTAGATTTTTTGAAAAATATTTTTTTAAGGCCTATTTGAGGCGTAGATTTTTTGAAGAATATTTTTTCAGGGACTTTTTGAGGCGTGAACTTTTTAAAGAATATTTATGCGTGGATTTTTTAAAGAAAAATTTTTCAAGAACTATCTGAGGCGTGGATTTATTAATAATATTTTTTCAAGGACTATCTGAGGCGTGTATTTATTAAATCATATTTTTTCAAGGGCCAACTGAGGCGTTGATTTATTAAAGAATATTTTTTTCCAGAGACTATCAGAGACGTGAGCAATACGATAATCTAACCAAAGACGCTAAACATAACAAAGC
>NW_026888275.1:0-94411 GCF_032173495.1 Musca vetustissima
GATATCAACCCAGACCAAATTATTATTATGGGCAACCTCAGCCAAATAGACCTTTGCAAAACTATTATATGAATAATCCCCAACAAATATACAATGATACTGGACTTGCATGGAACACACAGGTATTTGCAGGACAATCAAGTTTACCCAAACCAGAACCAATGGACATTGAGAGGTCCTTACAGACAAGACATGTTAATTACACCAATAGACCACAATATAATCCCGCAATTAAAAGGCCACTAGGATCATACCAAGGGCCATCACCAAAAGTGTAATGTAAAATACAGGAAATTATCCTGATCAAATAATTGAGACCGGGGAAAATACAAATAGTCCCGGTTATGAACAGCAGGGGATACTGGAAATAGTTCAGATTTAATTAACTACTCTAAGGCTGAGGAAAATTTAGAGGATTTATTGGAAAAGGGAGATAATGACATTCTAGTTTCCGATAATATATTTCCTGATGAGAGTTATACGGATACTAGTTGATACTGGAAGCAACAAAAATTACATCAAACCTAGTTTAGTTATCAATCCACAACCTAATCAAGAATTACTTGCCGCTAGAGCAGTTAAGGAGGAAATTAATGTATCTCATCATACGTATTCAGACATTTTCGAAGGAAAAGTGCAACCATTGCAATTTTTCCTTCTGCCTGGTCTTAAGACCTTTGATTGCATTTTGGGTAACGATACAATGATGAAACTTTCGGCGGTTATCCATACCACCTCACCCTAGCTTGAGTAGGAAGAATACCAACAAGCCAGCATTGTTTCCACGACGTAAAAAATATAGAACTGCATTTATACCACTTATCTGGAGATGTAACCTCCACAATGGAGAATATTGTGATACAACATAGCAGGCTATTCTTAGAACCTGATGAACGACTAACCTATACCACGTAAGTGGTTGCAAAGATAGATACAACAACGGATTCTCCTACATACACGAGGAATTTTCCGTACCCTTGGGCATTGAGAGAAGTTGTAGACAATGAAATAAAAAAAACTATTGAGGGATGGGATAATAAGACCATCCCGTTCACCCTACAAAGCACCAATATGGGTAGTCCCAAAAAAACAAGACTCTTCGGTTACGGTTCCAGACAGGTACCCTATACCAGAGATTAGTGAGGTATTAGCCAACCTAGGTGGAAACAAAATATTTTCTGTTGTAGACCTGAAGAGTGGATTCCACCGGATACCCATCAGGGAGGAAGATTTGGAAAAAACTGCAGTTTCTATTAGCAACGGTAAATTTGAATTTACTAGACTTCCATCAATATTTCAGAGAGCCTTAGATGATATTCTAAGGGATTTCATTGGGAAGACTTGGTATGTCTATATCGATGACATAATAATCTTTACCAAAGATACAGAAAGTCATCTTAAGCATCTAGAGGAAATATTTTCCTTAAAAAATCGACAAATGCGATTTTTTATGGAAGAAGTAGAATTTTTAGGATTTATTGTTTCAGGAGGAGGGGTGAAGGTAGAGGCAATAACGAACTTTCCATATCCAACCAATTTACGAGAGTTGCGTTCACTCCTTGGCCTTTTTAATTTTTATAGAAGGTTCATAAAAGGATTTTCCGAAATTGCCAAACCCCTTACTAACACGCTAAGAGGAGATAATCCAATAGAGCTAAAGGTGCAGTTTTAAGTCAAGAAGGACGGCCTGGGACATTTATATCCAAAGCCCTTTCTGAAGAAGAAAACTATGCCACTAACGAGAGATGTTGGTCATAGTCTAGTCTCTCTACAACCTTAGGAATTATATGGGACTGCCAAAGTTATAATCCATACCGACCACCAACCATGGAAGGCAATACTCGAGGAATATAACTATGAAATCAAATACAAACCTGGAAGTACAAACGTAGTAGCTCACGCCTTATAAAGGCCACCTATTTCAAGTATTCATACCTTAACGGGATCGGTACATCAAGAATCAAGATATTCCTGATGATAGGCGAAGAAACGTCATACCAATTTCAAATAGTATTTCCGGTTTATCATTGGCATACCATTGTAAAGATGGAATTTACTGCATTGTTAAAAAGATATCTAAATCCTTCTGTTATTACTGGGATAAAAACACCAGAAGAAGTTATGGGAAAAATCCAAGAAATATATTTACAACATTTTGTCAATAGTAAAGCCCGTTTCACGCCAAAAATAGCCGTGGACATTACATCAGAATTTATGGAAGAAAGCATAATTATTGACACCTATAAGCGCACATCGTACCGCTGTTGAAAATAAAGCTCAAATCATGGAAAAATATTATTTCCCAAGTATGATGAAAAAAATTAAAAGAATTGCGAAATTATGTACCATCTGTAAAACAGGAAAATATGACTGACACCCCAATGACCCCAAATTAAGCGAGACTCCTATACCAACATATCCAGGGCAGGTAGTTCATATAGATATCTTTTCAACCGATAAAAAGCTAGTATTGACTGCCATAGATAAATTTTCCAAGTACGCACAGGCTAGAATTTTAAACGGCAAGTCTGTGGAAGATATCAGAAGATCTCTACGGGACGTGATATTTTTCTATGGAGTTCCGAAGACTATAATTATGGATAATGAGAAGTCTCTTAACTTATCTTCTATTTTATTCATGGCGAGAGACGAATTAGGTATTGAAGTTGTGACAACACCACCATATAGAAGTGAAGCTTATGGACAAGTGGTGGAAATAACGAGATGTCTAAAGCAGGAAAAAATTTGTAGAAACATTGAGGAACTATTAGAAAAATCAGTGAACGAATATAACCATTCAATTCATTCAACCATTGATAGGAAACCAGTAGATATTTTCTTTGGGAGGACAGCAGAATTCTCTCCGGGAAGCTACGATAGAACTAGGCAGACAAACATGGAAAATATCAAGGAAAAACAACAAAAAGACATGAAATATCACAATAAAAAGAGAATAGATTTCAAAGCATACATTCCAAGACAAACAATAAATAAAAATTAACAAATGTTTAGGTACAAAACTTACTGAAAAATACAAAGAAGACATTGTAAAAGAGGATAGAAATTCACCATTTGTTACCGAAAATGGAAGAATTGTGCACAAAAAATTCATAAGAAATTAATCCGACAAAATATTTTGCAGGTTTCTACTGGCATGGGAGAATTTCGTGTTTTGGACTATTAGCAAGGTTCAAACTGGAACATACATACTTGTGCACATGGTTGACTTAGGAAATTACAAGAATATAATACAAGATTTGGAAGCTAGCATCTGGCAGAACAACGTAGAGCATCATCCGCTTCTAACTTTCCTTCACCATTGCCTTTCCCAAATAAAATCCTGTATCTACCGTTTAAAACCCAAGATAAGGTCAAAGAAATCTATTGACTTCTTAGGAAGTGCATGGAAATGTTTGGCTGCATCACCAGACCATCATGACTTCCAGATAATTCAAGAAAAAGTAAACAACGTATTGGCAAATAATAATAATCAAGCCATAATTAATCAGTTGTCCATAGAGAGATTTTATTTAATTGCTAATGTCACTAACAAAATTTTAAAGGACTTAAACAATAGTATGGAAACCTCGATAGAAAAAATAACGGAATTGAAGTACAGATTGGAAATCGTAAAAGAAGAAATTTTTAATGTAGAATTTGCCATTGAATGGGCGAAGGCCGGTATAATCAATTCTTTTATATTTTCTAAGGTTGAAATTGATTTACTACAAAAGATATTTAACAAATCGGAAATACCTTTCAATAGTGTTTACGAATTACTAAAATTCGCAAAAATAAAAGTAGCATCTGATTCAGAAAGTTTAATTTATATTGTAAGCATCCCAACAACAAATAATGAGAATTGTAATTGTAACATCCTTAAACCTGTAAAATTTGCAAATTCCATTTATAAAATAAAATTCAATGAAATATTAATTTGTAAGAATAATCTATAAGGCATTAAAAATAAATGCGACGGTTATGAGAACCTGAGTATCTGCAGCGAGGAAAATACAGAGACTATTAAAGATTCAGATTGCATATCCGATTTACTGCAGAGCAAACCATCCACGTGCGCAGTTACAAATAACGATGATATTCCATCCGTAGAACAGATCAATGAAGACTTAATATTTCTGAACCAATATTCAGGAGAAATTTTGATAAATGACTCCCCTTTAACTTTAAACGGAACATTCATTATTCACCATGCGGAGACAAATGTTACCATTGATGGATGGATCCTATTATGCAAAGAATGAAGCTGGAATAAAACCATTAGCGGCTCTGGTACAACCTAAGGAAGCTGACGTACAAATTGAAACCCTATCCCTTGAATTCATGAAATCTATTTCTTTAAATAATACCAAAATAATAGAAACAATACAAAAAAGAGAACGAATCAATGTTGGAATAGGCACTGTGATTTTTTTTACACTAACCATCATAATAAACAAGCGTAGCATAAAAATAACTACATCCGAAAAAGAAGACAAATTAGAGGAGATCACCACATCAGATACACCATGTCCATCGGCTGCCAAGAGGGTCAAAAGCCTAAAAAAATCCCGTTTTTCTAACAAGGTGATGAAAATATGTTCATACGAGGACGTATGAATTTAAAGGGGGAGGAGTTAAGGAGCAACATATTCATAATATTTTTGTACTAAATATGATCAGTCATGTGAACAAGTAGTTCAAATAATTCCCATAATAAATGATATCATTTTACACTATGGGAATAACTTGTTTGCTTAAATAAAACTGATAACACAGCGCACGTGTCGACAATGCAGTGAGAGCGGAGTTGGCAGAGACAGTAACACCACTTGCAGCGAAGCTAGCTTAAGATCATAAACTGTTAATTTTAGTTTAGTTGCCATTTATAATTAATAAAACGAAGACGTGTTGATTCTCAGCACGAAGTCTTTTTTAAAAATTAAAAATAACGTAAAAAAGTTTAACTTATATACCAACGGGCGATGGTTGCTTTGTTCATTTTTATACAAAAGGATTATGCTTTCACTGAAATAATAATTGTAACTGTACATAAAGAAGATCATTAAGAGCCCAACGATCATTTGCGATCCACGTGAAAGGGTAAGCACATGAGCCTCTGACGCCATAAAGATAATTTGTTGTAGAAAAAAAGACATTCAATAAACCAGAAAATCCCATTATTAATAAAAATATATAATATGAAAAATTTTCCCACATTTAATGAGCACCATTCCGAATTACTAAAACATATTGGGAATTTGGGAATCCGGAAACAAGAGTTATACGAGGGCGACCGGAAAACCCCAAAGAGAAAACAAAATACCACATTACAGCCTATTCGATTGAAATCGTGTCCAAAATAGCCAATATTGTCCAAAATAACCAACTCAAACTATCAAATTTCGGCCAATTTGGTTGATCCCCATAATACCGAATATTGGGCCTTTTAAGATCATTGGTCTCTATAAAAGGACATTTTTAATGAATTTGGAACACAATTGATATTTCTCCTATAAACGAATTTATTATTGCTAGGATTGGGTTGCTGACAAATAAAAATGGAAATAAAGGTATTTAGCGTTAACGTGAGATACGACATATATTAATGAAAAATGATTTCCCATTGAAAACAATTGACGAACTACTAAAATCCTGCAAATCGGAAAATAGATCCAAAATTGAAAAAGAAGAAAAATCGTACAAGCCAATGACATATATACCAGGACTTTCCGAGAGATTGAGCAATTCAAATATCTATGACAAACACAATTATCAACTAGCCCTAAAATAGTATCAATAGCCTATTCACTGACACTGACTGACACGGACCACTGTGCACATATGTATAGAAATTTAGTTCATAAGCATAAGCACGAATTAGAGTCTAGTTTAGCATAGACGGTGTAAGAAACCAGTAGCTTCTCTCACAAGGTAATATATGTGTTTTATTATTCTGTAAAAATCTTATTAAATAATTGTATTTTTAGTATTTCCCTGAAGATGACTGTCGAAGACAGTCGAAATATTGGAAAATAAAAATAAGAAAGCAGAAAACAAGAAAGTTGAATAAACTAAAAAAAAAATAATAATCAAAAACTGTTTTAAAATGTTTAGTTCTTACAAATATATATATTTAGTTCAATTTACATTAAAGACACGCATGTAGAGGGTAACGTTCGTAAGCTTTTTGGGACGACATTATTTACGTTATTGTTGGTAAAATTTGTTAGAATATTAGGCAAATTATTCGGCTTGGAGGAAATATATTTGGAAAAGGTATAACGTATAAGCTTACCGATTCTGCAGGATCTATTATATAAACACCTCTTTCATTTACAGCTATCAAAACATTAACATCTTTGGTATTTAAAAAATGTTTGAAACCATGCATTGACTGCTCTATTTGCCCGTAGAAATAGGCAGCCCTGAAACGAGAACATGTTCATATACCGATTTTTATCACAAATTAAAAAAACATACCCATAAAATGGTAATGACCAACAAAATTCCAAATATTTTTTTATTAATTTCCTAGAGTTTGCGGTATGTGGAACGCGCTTAAATTGCTCCAAAAGCTTAAGTTCGGCGGAGTTTTTGCGACTCAGAGGAAGCCATGATAGACTTGAACATTTAGCCACGCTTCTAGGTAAAAAACGAAACTGATTCTCTCTAAAAACAGAGACAAATAAGATAATATGTACAACCATAAGAGAGCACTAACCTGAAAAATCCAGTTGTATGCGTATTGGAATTAAATGGCCCAAGTTCTATTCGTGCCTGTATGCCTCCTAACATAAGGGCATGGATGGGTTCCATTACGTAACGTCCACACAGTACATTATATTTGGCTTCTTCATATAACAGTTCCAGTATTCTGTGATCTCTGTAAATAAATATTTTATTTTTAAGAGTAAACAATTATTTTAGTACAAATACCACAAAATACTTACTATATCCATATACATATATAATATAATATCTAATTCAGTTTTCCCATCTAACCATGCATATAATATTATACAATTATGTAAAATATTTCATATTAGGCGAAAATTTCGTTTTCATTACGTAATGGGAGAACCGTCTACATACTTTATTTTGCATTATAAAATAAGCAAACAAAGAGCTTAAAAAATAAGCTAAGCCGTCTGCAATGGACCTAAGTCGAAGATATATTAAAATCATTAATAGCCTTGAATTACATATGAAATAAACGCAGGCGTGGGATAAACGTAGGCGTAGAAGGGTACGAAAAGTACTAAAATGTACCAAACATGGTACCCTTTGTATTAGGCGAACGGGAAGAGCTAGAATTCTGAAATTTGGAATGTGGGTCACTGATGGAAAGTTAGAAAGATGTACAAAAGTTTAGTTCAAATTCTACATATATTGAACATATATAGCTAAAATCATGAAATTTTATATAGAATACAGGTGGTGTTGATGTATAGAAATGGTTTAAGATTTTCGTACTTATGTTGTTTACAAAGTACTAAATGGTACTAAATTTGGTACTATTTGTATTTAGTTGAGTGTATATAGATGGAATCCTGAAAATCGGAATTAGGACTACTGTTAGAATACAGGATTGAGGTAGCTTTAAAAAATCGTGCCTTTGTGTACGAAAAGTACTTAATGGTACTAAATTTGGTGCAAGTTGGATTTCGGTTCACATATAGAGCTGGAGTCTTGAAATTGGGAATTAAAATGACAGTTTTGGAAATTCGCACTTATTGGTACGAAAAGAACTAAATCGTACTAAATATTGTACAATTTGGATTTTGCTTAAACGGATGAGCTTAAAACCTGAATTTTGGAATTCTGATTACTGTTGAAGATTGAGCTATAGATACATCTGTGGAAATTTGTATTTGTGTGTACGAAAAGTACTAAACGGCACTATATATGGTACAATTTGGATTTGGGTAAACGGAGAGAGCTGGAAACCTACAATTTGGAATAATGGTTGCTTTTAGAATATAGAATTAAGGTATGGAAGCATAGTACGTATGTGTACTAAATGGTACTATATTTGGTACAACTTGATTAAGTGGATAGAGTTGGTCTCCAGAATTTTGGAATTAAAATTACTTTTGAAGCGTAGGATTGACGTAGTTTAATTATAGAAACAAAAAGTAGTAAATGGTACCAATGGATAGGGTTGAGATCCTGAAATTTTGATTAAATTAATATTACTGTTGGAGTGCAGGATTGAAATATGTCGGTAGTTTTAAAAATTTGTAATTTCGTGTACTAAATGGTACTAAATTAAGGTAGTATTGGAATTTCGTACTCTTGGATACGAGAAGCACTAAATAGGGTACAATTCGTTTTGTGTGAGCGGGAACCCTAAAATTTGGAATCAAAATTAAGGGTGGAGTGTAGGATTGAGATATGGAGGTAGTTTTGAAAATGCATGATTATGTGTACTAAATGGTACTAAGTTTATTTAGATTGAGATAAAAAACATATATTTGAAAATAAAATTACTGTTAGAGCACAGGATTGAGACAGTGTTGAAAATTCAAACTTAAAGTACGAAAAGTACTAAATGTTACTAAATATGCTACAATTTGGATTTATGTGAACTGATAGGGCAGGGATCCTGAAATTTATGATTAAAATTACTGTTGGAGTGTGGTGAACGGATAGAGCTGGAATCCTTAAATGTGGACTAAAGGTTATTATTGGAGAACATGACTGGGGTAGTTTTGGAAGTTCGTACTTATGGGTACGAAAAGCACAACATTTGGTACAAATTGGACATTGGTAAATGGGTAGAATTCGAATCCCGAAAGTTGCAACTTAGGTTACTGTGGGAGTGTAGATTTGATAAAGTGAGGAATATAGATACGAAAAGTACAGAATGGTACCAAATCTGGTACAATTTGGTTTTTGATGAACAGACAGAGCTGGAATTCTTACATTTTGACTTACGATTACTATTTGAAATAAGGATTGAGGTATATTTGGAAATTCGTACTTATGAATACGAAAAGTACTAAATTTGGACTTTGGTGGAATTAAGATTACTGTTGGAGAGTAAGATAGATGTAGTTTTAAAAATTCTTACTTTTAAGTATGATGGTACAATATTTGGAACAATTTGGATTTGGTTGGATCCTGCGATTTAGAATTTAGATTACTGTTGAAGTGTAGTATTTAGCTATAGAGATAACTATGGAAACTCGAATTGATTTGTACGAATAGTAAATAGAATAGCAAATACACTAAATTACGATTTCGGCAACGGAATCACATTATACACAGAAAAAAAAGCCACCCCGAAATTCTTGATTAAAAGCTTCATCAGCGTTCGACAAAAAGATGTCGATAACATATTTCAAACGTAGTCGGAAATGTTTATCAAACACCAACAATTCACAAAAAAAACCATCAACAAACGAGTTTGACCAAAAAAATTATTAAATTTGTTGGACAATTTTTAATAATTTTTTTGCAATATGGCATATTATTTTTTATTACGTTATTACAAAGTACTTTGTTGAATAGATTGTAAAAGATGGATAACAAATATAAGTTTTTATTCGGTATAGAGCTACACATTTAGTTTAAAGTCGTTAAAATACTGAAAATTTTGAGGTATTTTTGTGGGAGAGCTGTAATAATAAGGGTAAAAATCGGCAATTGCTGTTTATAAGGTTTTGTATCGTACTACAAGAAATTTAATTTGAAATAATAATAATAATTTGATATACAAGATTGTCAATATGAAAAATATTTTATCGATTAACAAAATTAAATTCAACAAAATTTTTAGTATATATGAGAATTGCTTTATCAAAATATTTTCGAATGGGATTACAATTTTTTTTTATCGGCGATTGTAAATATGAACATTATTTTTATCGGCGAAAAATCAATCAAATTTTAATTGGATTTTTGATTTTTTTTATCAAATGGTTACAATTTTTTTCTGTGTATGCATAGAATCACATTCTATGTCGATTTATGCCTGTAAACAAAGTACAGGTGGCATTTATGATCCGAATTGGATGAAATTTGGCAAACGTCACATATTTGGCCCAAGGACGAACCCTATTAAAATTGGGAAAAATCTGTTCAAATATAGATATAGTTCCCATATATATTTTAGTCCGATTTTAGGTAAATAGTGCACCAAATTCCCTATATATCCTTCGATTTACACGAAATTAGGCACAGCGGGCTGAATTACGTCTAGAACGATGTGTGTTAACCATCGTGAAAATCGGTTCCGATTTAGATAAGGCTCCGATATATAACTTCGTCCGATTTAATGTAAATGGTGTACCAAAGTCCCTATATATCTTTCGACTAGCACGAAATATTGCATGGGGCACTTTACTACTTTCCTTACTGGTTTTAATCTGTTTAATGGAAGTAAGAGAAATTTCGGAAAATAGTGCTTATGTGCACTTTGCTAGTAAGCTATATAATGAGGTGCACCAGAAATTGTCCAGACTTTTGATTGATGTATGCGATGCGATTCTCTATACCTGTGCACCATATGTTCATATGGGCTTAAAACTTTTATTTTTATTACCCCTTACCCTTACCCCTCGGCGGACAATGCCATACATTCCCCACTAATAAATAGTTGTTTTTTTTTTATAAAAACAACAAACTGGGATTAAGCCTGACTATTTTGCAAAAACAAAATACAAATGGTATCCCAAATAACCCGCCAAACACTACTTTATTTTTATTCTTATGTGAGGGTCCATTTAAGTTTTTTATCTAAGTATAAACCAAGATATTTGAATTATTGGATTCCGGTATGCAATGTGATGTGAATATTGGTTAAAGAAACTGTGGATCTGGGGGCAAATCAAATTTGGGAAAGGTGTTGTATAGAGGGTATATTTGATAATGTGATATCATCAATATATTGATTAGTAGTCAAGAAATGTATAATTTGTAAAGAATGGTGGGATAATCAATTGCAATTCCAGAATATAATTTTTTAATCTCGGAATATTTCTGCGTTATGTTTACGAAAATATTTGTCATTTGTTGCCGTCCGAGGGGACCACCTCCCCATAACGTGGAGAGAACATACACAATACTGGCTACAGAATTAACATCAGCCAGTCTTATATTAGTAGGTAGACATAAAAAATTAACACAATAGTTTGGACAAACATGCAAAACAACATTACATACACAACTGTCTGGCAACTATACCACAATGATAGATGAATAAAATAAATTTTTATTACATGAGTGGTGTCAGAAAATTATACTCTGTTATACATATAAATTATTAAAAATTTCACATAAAGCGCGAAGTTAGTTCATAATTATGTCTAACTAGGGATACGTTAAGAGGTAAATAATTAATTGGTATACAGGAGAGAATATTAAATTTTATTTCACCGGTTAAAAAGTTTGAGTCAATTTGTCCACGTAACAATTTTATTATAAATATTGTTTTAAGCATTAATCGCCTTCTTTCATGAGTTGGAAGATCAATCAGTTTCAGACACCGACTACCAGTTTTGTGTAAAGGGATTATATAGCTAGATCTCCAGTGAAGAGGAAAATACCCAAGGGATAAGGAATAGTTAAATAAATCTGTTAGTGGTAAGTACAATTCATAAGCACAAGACTTTAGTATAGATGATGGGACACCATCTGGACCATCATAATTAGAAGTTTGTAGTGATTTCAGGTCATTTAATACCTCATCCTCCGAAAGTAAAAAATGTGGAAAATGATTTACCTTATGCATATGGTAGCTATTATTAAAAATAAACGGAAAGTTTGAATAATTGTCTTGGAAAAAATTGGCAAACATATTTGCAATATCAGAATTATTAAATGATCCCATAATACCATGTTTCATATCACCCTTAAAACATCAATTTGTGTTGGATAAAATGGAACTTAAAATATCAAAGTTGACTTTATTAAAATGTAATTTAAGCCTTTTGTATGCAGATCACAAAAATAGATAAATTATGCTGGAATTCCAGACTCACATTAAGCGTTGGGTGATATTTATCTTCCGGTTCAGAAAACGGAGACCATCTACATAAAGATATATTTATGAAAATACTAAATCTAATATTCCATCTTTAACGTTAGAGATATTATTTATTTATTATTTGATCAAATATTGATTCCCAGAACATAGCCATGTCAGAAGAAGTTGATAAGGTTGATGAAGTAGGCACATAATCGATATTATTGTCACCTAGAAGCCATGTTGAATTTGGCAAATTTAAGTCACCAAAATATGTGGTTGAGCAACGTACACTTGTGCTTACTTTTTCATAGCCACACTTAACAAAATAAGTGATTAAAATTGTCTATTTCAACAAACGAATGCCTTATATGTTATAAAACGTTTTTATGAAAAATTTTCATCCTGAAATATATGAATATACTGAAATTGACAAATGTTCTTAAGAGGAGAAAGAAGATTTATTACTATATTAATTAAAACTACAATGAATATTTTATTTTAAAAAATATGATTTTTTAATTTGTCGAATAATTAAAGACCAACTATGATCCCATTATTTAATATTAAACATTAAAACCATTACTAAATCCAATCAACATTACTGTACATTACTACAAATGCACACATACGTCAAATTTAATATGTCCCTGTCGCAACCATCACTGAAACGAACACATAATTCTTACAGTGCATTACAAATCCTCTCACCATTTTACTCTCATTTTCAAAATGAGCATCACTGGTTTATTGCTCCCTTCAAACCACTTTCAGATTGCGTAAACTATTGTTGTAATAATCCCTACACAGTTCGAAGACCAATTGTTTTTTTTTCTAATTCCGTTGAGTTTTGTACCTATTGAAGAAGAAATGTTGTCTACTGTGCATATAGAATTCTACTTACTTAATTTTTTCTTCGTCTCGTCTTGAGAAAAAAACGCTTCGCCTTAACATTAGCATTGGCTCGTCAAATGTTACTTGTGTAAGATTTCCATGACTAAATTTCTGAAGAAGCTTCGGCCACAATATACGTACAGCATAGGGTCGGTGATGAGCTTTGAGTTGAATTTCAAGAAGCGCACTTCCCATCCATAATCCAAATATACTTTGAGCTAATAATTTATTTGCTATTCCTAACTCTTCGCAACCTACGGTAGCTGCAAGCATAACTTGCGAAGGGCATTGCCCAGTTCCCTCGATCTCCATGTGTACAGCAATCCGTGACATTAAGTAGACACACGTTGGTATTACCTAAGAACATTCATAGAAAAATATTATATAATATTGTTTATTTTGTATAAAATTATTTTATATAAAATTATTTATTATGACGTACATATATGTAAAAAACTAATTCCAAAAATATATTCGTTAAGTGAGATTAATTTGAAATATAATTCCATTTGAATTAAACTAACTTGCACACTACTTATTACTTACTTATTTACTAGCTATTTTAATTTTGTAATTTTGATTTTTGATTCTCATACATCTGTTTTCCTTAAACTATTTTGCAATAATTCGATACAACTTACAAATGCATTTTAAATTTGAAATGCAACATAGAAATGCATTTAAATTTGAAGACTTTTTATAATAATATGTAGATGTTAATTAGAGTTATGATAGCTAAAATGCTGTTTCTTAAAAAACATCATTTAATTAACTGTAAAATAACATATCAACTTTTTTATGGTGTATTGGGGGTAATTTTTACTATGAGTTCTCAATGTACAGCCGCCCTCTCTGTTAAAAATTATTAATATAACGTTACCCCGGTTATATGGGGGTTACATTAGGATGTTGGCCGTGGAAAAATTTCTTATCGTCTTTTTAACCTCTTCGTTATAAATTTGAACGATGCACAGTGGTAGAAATTCAAATCTATAGGGAAAAATTCAAAAAATTAACCAATACTTATTTTAAAAACTTTCTTACAGTATTCTTATAGACATATTGGTGGACTCAAAAATAGAAAACAATATATAATTTTATTGTAGTTGACAATTATAAATTTACATTGATTTGGAGGTTTTGTTTGTGACCAGTGTTGCCAATTTAACATGTTGTGTGTGTTACAATTTTCTTAAAAAGTGGTAGTGTACTTCATATGGTGACTGCTTGTAAGTTGTTTATTTAGAAAAATGAAAAATCAAATTAAGCGTTAAGATGTAAAAATCATTTACCCAAATTGAAAACTTTCTGGAACAAATGTTTTTTATTCACCGGGAATCCAAATTGTTATAACTTCAGAGTACCGACAATGGGTCGCGTCATACTTTATATGAGGGGTTAAGTACGCAAATGTAGACCTTCGTCAAAATTGTTCGCATAAATATGTTATATCTTAAAAGAACCTCGAGAATGCTGCTAAAACCTTCAAAATACCGAAAATATGGCGGTACTTTTGTGTGAGGGATTTGTGCAAACCTTGACCTAGATTTATAACTGCCAGCCTCCAAAGCCCAGCAATGTCTTTGGTGGAGAAATGTGTAATGGCCTTCAAAATACCGAAGATATGGTGCTACCTTTAATGGTAGCTACCGATAATCATTTTTAGTGGGAAGAAATTATACTCAATTGCCATATAATGTGGGGTACTGCTCTCTGAGCTACCCCGAAACAAAGATAAATATTACTAATTCTTGTTAGGGCGATTTTCTGTCTAATCACAATTCAAAATATACAATTTTGGCCTCTTCGGTTGAAAAAAGTGCCTAAGGTCACCAAAACACCGAATAATTGAAGTACCGAAACAATTTTTTGTATGTAAATAGTTTCCCTGTAAAGCGTGAATTGCCCTAAAAAGTTGGTCAATATTGAAAATTCTTATTAGTAAGATTTTCTACCACGGGAAATACCAAATTACAGCAAATTAGGTTAAAAAACTATTACCCTTTCAAAAAAACTATATCTCCATACAGTTAATGGTGTTAGTGGTGATACGCGCGTGTTTGTTTAAATGTAGAAAATAGAAAATGCAAATAAATAGAACACAGTAGATTATTAGTATATATGAGAAATTACAAAATTCCATGACCACATTCATGATTTTTGGTACATTCTTTTAGATGATTGTTAAATATCGGTAGATCCTTCTGATACAAGTTTCGACTTTAAAAATAACTAATAAACAAATCAGCATTGCTATTGATGTAATTGATGTAAACCTTATTTATCCAACTAGATTTAAGTCTATGAATGCAACCCTTGCGTTCAAAATACTTTAAACAGAATTTTGTATTGCAGCAGATTTCATCGTTGGAGTGTTTTAAGATAAGGGTTTAAAATCTCACACGCAACGTTGATAAGGCTGTTGCGGTTGGTGTTGAGATTTTATGACGCACACTATGGGAAAACTCTCCACAGATAAAATGAATTAATTAATAAAATTATTAGTACAAATAGTTTATTGATAAGTATTGTGTATTTAAGATTAGGCTAAGCAAGAGTTGTTTATGTAGAACCTAAGGATAAATATTTTAAAATAAAATCAGTGCCTTACAACCACTCACATAGAACGGTCGGCTGTCCGTGTCTTCTTATTTGTTATACAGACGAGCTACGGCTGTCTGTGTATTTTAAATATTTTTGTTCCTTCTAAAAAACTGAGGTAAGAGACTCAGTTGAATCAGCGATTGGCTTTGGAAAAAAATATAGCAATATTGAGTGCGGAGCTCAAGTATTGCTAATTTTCTGTTCTACGAGGTGAACAGTTTTTTGTTAAAGAAAACGAAAAAATAAAATGGAGAAAGAGTTAGAGTTTTCCATAGAGTCTTGGGAGAAAATACTTGATGAAAAAGAGATTACGAGAATGTACAGGCGGTTTAATCGAGACGTACAGGAGTTAAACGCCATATGTGCATATTTATAGAAAAGAATACCCTTCCGGCCAGAAGGTCTACTAAAGGAATGGGTGAAGATTATTAAAGACAAGTTGGCTGAACTGAAGCAACTTGAATCCGAAATCAAGGATGAAAATATAACTGCAGATCTGGAGCAGGTGACCCAAGTGTGTGGAACCGTTGTAAAGGAAGTGGATGGAATCAAGCGGAATTATCTCGAGTTCTATTGTCCGGTCTACGCCAAGAACATGCAAATTTATGATTTTGCATTAGAGGAAATCCACAATGAAGTCGACTATGTAATTAGCAGATGTGACGACGCGAGACATAATTTGCCTAGCATGTCTAAAAACACGGCGCTAATTGAAATTGAGTCTTTGAAGAGATTGTATATGGAACTCACTCTGTTGCTTCCAAAACATGGAGGGAATTTATTCACAAAAGACATTGATGGTGACAGTCCACTAGTGCAGCAGAAACAAATAGAAACCTTGCAGTTTAGCGAGGCTGGATCTATGTGCCAGCTGAAGAAAAAGGAAGAAGACGGCACCGATCTTGAAAAACAGGAACAAGAAGTCGATCTACAGAATGAGGAGGAGTATTGTGATGTTTACTCCATAGACGAAGAAAGCAATATAGAAGGAAATAGTGATGTTGTCTACATGGATGTAAAAGCCAAGGAAGAAGTGATGTTTGAGGCGGAAAAGGACTGCAGTTCACTAATCCCCAAAGGTAATTTGAATTGTGTTAAATTTAATCACTTCTCCAGGTTTAGGAAGATGTTGGCACATAATAAATCATACGCAAAAACAGAAAAAGCTGTAGTCAAAATTGAAAACGATGAAGAAAGCCGCAAAGAAGCCAATGATGTGCATCAACGCGGGAAGAAAACTCCAGTTAATGAAGAGTGGAGGGAGAAATCGCTACAGAGAAATGCCTGGACGATGAAAGCTGTAGATGAAGGTGGAGGAAATTCTGATCGAGGCTCCATAGAAAATTGGCTGCGACGAATGGTGGGTGCTGTTACATAGAGGCTGACATTATTTATTATTTCCTTAATTATAGTATAATATAGTTTCTTATTAGTAATAATTAATATGTATTATGCTAGTACAATTCTTCTCACGTAGCTTTAAATTTTTATATGAATGTATGAGTAGATTTAAGAAAACAGCACAAGGGATCAATCTATTTAAAAATAAAATAAATGTTGTATTTGTCTTCCCTTTGTAAGTGGTCAGCATGTTCAAAATACTTTGAACAGAAATTTAATTTGTAAACTCTTCTTGCCAGTCGTCAGCATGTTCAAAATACTTTAAACAGAATTTTGTGTTGCAGCAGATTTGATCGTTGGAGTGTTTTAAGATAAGAGTCTAAAATCCCACACGTAACGTTGATAAGGCTGTTGCGGTTGGTGTTGAGATTTTATGACGCACAGTATGGGAAAACTCTCCACAGATAAAATTCTATTATTAGAACAAATAGTTTATTGATAAGTATTGTGTATTTAAGATTAGGCTAAGCAAGAGTTGTTTATGTAGAACCTAAGGATAAATATTTTAAAATAAAATTAGTGCCTTACAAACACACACCAAGAACGGTTGGTCGCCGCGTCTTAATTTATTATACAGATGAGCTGCGGCTGTCTGTATATTATTAACACCTTGTTTGAATTTAAAATGTAACTACAACACTGTAAATAATAGTAGAATGTTATCGATCATTTAAGAATATTATCGATAACGATAAAGATATTCTGTAACCCAGAAAAGGGTATAAAAGAGCGACGAAAACACAAGAAGTGACTCATTCCGCAATCTCCATTAAAACACGATACATTGTTGTATCCATCTGATAAGGTTGCGCAGAGTAAGAATAAATACCCTAAACCAACTCATTCCGCAATCTCCATTCAAATACGATACACTGTTGTATCCATCTGATAAGGTTGCGCAGAATCGTAATAAAGTCGGTATTTAAAAAATAGTCAAGTCGTTTATTTATTTATGAATCGCTACAAATTGCGAAGCAAGGAATTGCAGTCCAACATAGCCAACGGCTGTCTGTATATTATTAACACCTTGTTTGAATTTAAAATGTAACTACAACACTGTAAATAATAGTAGAATGTTATCGATCATTTAAGAATATTATCGATAACGATAAAGATATTCTGTAACCCAGAAAAGGGTATAAAAGAGCGACGAAAACACAAGAAGTGACTCATTCCGCAATCTCCATTAAAACACGATACATTATGTATATGATAAGGTTGCGCAGAGTAAGAACAAATACCCTAAACCAAGGAATTGCAATCTCCATTCAAATACGATACACTGTTGTATCCTCTGATAAGGTTGCGCAGAATCGTAATAAAGTCACCTGTTATTTATGAATCGCTACAAATTGCGAAGCAAGGAATTACAGTGCAACATAGCCAACGCCCCATCGTCATCTGGCGAGATTCCTGCTTCATTGACAGCCAACGAAAGCTCTTCTACATTGGCGCCCAACGTGGGGCCTGCTCGTAGGGCGTCACTGACATTCAAAGAGAGGTCTTCTACACTAAATATAATAAACTTACAATACATAAAATTATTAATATATACAAGCATGGAATTCGCGTTTTCGTTGAAGTAAGTTGTTGCGCATGCGGTTATTTTAAAAGAATTGGTTACGAACCGCGGATGTGCCGGCACGTAAAAAAAGCGGGGTTCCACGATATTTGAGTAGAACTTTTCAAATTTAGACTCAAAAATAGCTTTTTTTTAAAAATTTACGCACTAAATTTTCGTTTTTAGAATCCGGTTGCAAAGAAGATACAGTGAACACATTCATGAGATAAACACTCAACAAAGCATAATCACGAGTTCTACCATTTTATAATCTGTTTAGACCATTAACTGTTGGCGCGTCCTGATTATAAGAAAAATTCAAACAACACTGAAAATCCGATTTCAAATGTCAGCACTCTTTTTGCATGGACGCAGTGATAATTTGTCCGTAATTATACCCTTCACCACATTGTGGTACAGGGTATTATATCTTTTTGCATATTTTTGTAACAGGCAAAAGGAAACTGGATAGGCGCATGGTTCCTTTTGAGAATATTCATATAATCACTTTTTAAGTCGAATTATGCATGTCCATCAGTCTGTCCATGTTAAATTGTAAACATAGTACAGGTCGCAGATTTTATGTAAATTGTGAACCAAAGTACCTATATATCTTTCCATTTGCACGAAATTTGGCATAGGATACTAAATTAAGTCTATAGTGATGTGTGTTAAGTTTCGTGAAAATCGGTTAAAATTTAGATATAGCTCCCATATATATTTTCGTCCGATTTTAGGTAAATAGTGCACCAAAGTCCCTATATATCCTTCGAGTTGCACGAAATTTGACATAGCGTACTGAATTAAGTCTAGAACGATGTGAGTTAAATTTCGTGAAATCGGTTCAGATTTAGATATATCTCCCATATATATTTTCGTCCGTTGAGAGAAAAACAACAATTGAAAAAAAAAATTCTAAAATGTTTAAAACCAGATTTTTGTAAAACATTTCCAAATAATAAAATACTTACATTATGCAAGGATCGAGCATTTAACGTTGATTGTTTACTTGAATAATTCGATATTGTTTTTGACGAATAAGTTACCACCAATGAACTACATGGCTCAGTATCAGATAATGTGTTTAGCATTTCATTTGAAATGGAACCTGAAAAATGAAAGTTTTATATAAAGTATTGATTGTCGTTAGTAATTACAATAAAATTTGTAAAGCTTGAGGTCTTTGTTAATTTATTAATTATTGATAGTAAAACATTCCCGCTATTTCAAGATTGGTGGCGTAGGGGATGTTAGATACCAAGCAAGAGCTCTGATTGGCTTTAACATGGCGAAGTCCAGGCTTGGTCCATCTTTCATCTCAATTGTGGACACTGACCTCCCCGCGGTGCCGCCTGGGGAACTATGAAAAAGAAAACCAAACCCCCCCTAATGTTGACGATCCCCGCAAACGTATAAAGGACCACGATCTGCGAATCTGCACTTGGAATGTGCGCACGTTGTACAGAACAGGCGAAGTATTCGCTTTGGCGGATGTACCCAAGAAGTACAAAGCCGATATTATTGCCTGACAGGAAATGCGATAAAAAGGGACAGCCTTATAAATAAAAGACCTTGTCTCCAGATTCAATCAAATAAATGAGCGAATTGCTATAATCCGTATAAAAACGAAGTTCTTCTACATCAGACTCATTTGCGCCCACGCTCCGACCGAAGATAAAGATGAACAGACCAAAGACATATTTTACGAGCGCCTAGAAACAGCATATGACCGTTGCCCTGGACATGACATTAAAATTCTGATAGGAGATTTTAATGCAAAAATCGGAAGAGAAAATATCTTTGGCCCCACCGTCGGAAAATTCAGCCTTCATGAAGAAACATTCGACAACGGCCTGAGGTTGATTGACTTCGCGGCAGCAAAAAACATGGTAGTTAGCAGCACCAAGCATCTCGATATACACAAGTCCACCTGCATCTCTCCTGATCAAGCAAAGGGAAATCAAATTGATCATGTTGTGATAGACGGAAGGCATTCATCCAGTGTTTTAGACGTCCGATCGATCCGAGGAGCGAATATCGATTCGGACCATTACCTTGTGGCAGCCAAGGTACGCACCCGTCTTAATGTAGCAGCAAAGGTGCGATCTAACACAACACGGAAACTCGACGTCGAAAAGCCGCAAACACAACAGATAGCCGAGGCCTGTGTCCCGTGCACAAAAAAGGAGGCAAGACGATATGTGCCAACTATAGAGGAATAAGTCGCCTTCCCATCGCATATAAAGTGCTATCCAGTGTGCTGTGTGAACGATTGAAGCCAATGGTCAATGACATCATTGGACCATACCAATGCGGCGTCTCACTTACATACTTAGCTGGCTTGTTACAGAACGGTTGTTCCATAAGCCGAGCTTAAAAAAGATTTCCAAGCGCGTCGGTCTTGTGCGCAAGTCCACCAATTTAGAAGACCACGTTCCAAAATGTTGTTTTCTACTTGGTCTTTCTGGGGGCATTTTCATTCATCCGCACAACATGGCCTAGCCACCGTAGTCGCTGCAGCTCAATACGACTGACTATGTCGATGTATAAATTGTAAAGCTCGTGGTTCATTCGACGCCGATATTCACCGTCGACGCAGATCGGCCGTAGATCTTTCGTAGAATTTTTCTCTCAAACACCCCAAGAACTGCCTCATCTGCTTGCGCCAGTACCCATGCTTCTGATCCATATAATAGCACGGGTAGTATCAGCGTCTTTCCAAGTGTGAGTTTGGTCTGGCGGGAGGTGGCCTTGTTTCTGAACTGCTTACTTAGACCATAGTAGCAGCCGTTGGCCATCACAATCCTTCTCCGAATTTCAAAACTGATGTCATTCGTTTTATTTATGGCGGTACCAAGGTATATAAGCTTGGTCTTCTCGCCGTTTACTGCAAGACCCACTTTGGCAGACTCCTTTTCAATTTGTTCAAAGGTGGCTGTTACCGCTCGCAATGTTCGACCCATTATATCGATGTCATCGGCGTAGGCCAGTAACATGTGTTGTTCGGTGCACAGAGTGCCATTTCTGTTCACCTTTGCGTCTCGTATGACCTTTTCCAGTAGGACGTTAAAAAGATCACACGACAAACTGTCACCTTGTCTGAATCCTCGTTCGGTATTGAAGGGCTCCGATAGGTCCTTTCCTACTTTAACTGCTGACCTTGTGCCACTAAAAGTTATCCTGCTTAGCCGTATTAATTTTGCAGGAATGCCGAACGCAGACAAATCGGTATTATGTGTCGATAGGTATTATGTGTCGATGTGTTTTTCGTGGGTCTTTTCCAGGATTTGGCGCAGAGTGAAAATCTGGTCAATGGTAGATTTGCCAGGTCTGAAGCCGCATTGGTATGGTCCGATTATGTCATTCACCATTGGCTTCAATCGTTCACACAGCACACTGGATAGCTCTTTATATGCGATGGGAAGGAGACTTATTCCTCTATAGTTGGCACATATCGTCTTGTCTCCTTTTTTTGTGCACAGGACACAGGCTGCTGAGGTTCCAATCATTGGGATGATTGGACAATTTGGCTAGATGAATATCTAGCCAAATTGTGCTAATCAGCTGGTGCCTGCTCCTGACCAGCATCTGGCCACCAGTCTTGAATAGTTCGGCTGGTAACCCATCGATTCCTGCTGCTTTGTTGTTCTTGAGCTGATTAATTGCTTTTATGACCACTCTATACCATCATCTCTTATTGGTCCTGGGGTATCTTCTTCATCGCCACTATTTGATACTAGAAGCTTTTCGAAATGCTCCTTCCGGATCCTGAACACGCTGTCTGTATCTGCCACCAGGTTTCCTTCTTCATCTCTTCGGGAGGATGTGGCTACACCAAAGCCTTCGGTTTGGTGTTTTACTCGTTGGTAAAATTTCCGGCCTTCATTCTGACTCCTTTACATCTCGATTTGCTCACGCTCACTTTTTTCTTGTTCTTTCTTCTTTTTTTCTGAAAACACGTTTCTCCTCTCTCCTTTTCTCCTGATAATTCTCCATCACGTTACGTGTTGCTACTGCCTGCAGGGTTGCCCTATACGCTGTGTTTTTCATATCAGTAGCATTACGACACTCCTGATCGTACCATGGGTTTCTTGGTGGTGGTTTTTGGTACCCAATTGTTCTTTTTGCTGCAGTTTGTAGGGAGTGGGCAATTCTTTGCCATTGTGCTTCTATACTATTATCGGGACAAGAAGTGCTTTCTTCAAGCAGATGGGTAAGTTGAGCGGAGTAGGCCTCGGCTACCTGTTGTGTTTGCAGCTTTTCGACGTCAAGTTTCCGTGTTGTATTAGATCGCATCTTTGCTGCAACATTAAGACGGGTGCCTTCCGTCTATCAGAACATGATCACTCTGATTTCTCGTTACTTGATCAGGAGAGATCCAGGTAGCCTTGTGTATATCGAGATGCTTGGTGCTGCTAACTACCATGTTTTTTGCTGCCGCGAAGTCAATCCACCTCAGGGCCTTGTCGAATGTTTCTTCATGAAGGCTGAATTTTCCGACGAGGGGCCAAAGATATTTTAACTTCCGATTTTTGCATTAAAATCTCCTAGCAGAATTTCATATGCTGTTTCTAGGCGGTCATATGCTGTTTCTAGGCGCTCGTAAAATATGTCTTTGGTCAAATTAGACTGATGTAAAAGAGCTTCGCTCCTGTTAACCATAAATCCGCAGCCAAATTCATGTCTCGTTTCATGGCAGCTATAATACAGGGCGTAATCGTCTGATTTACTTAAGGCTGTCCCTTTTTATCGCATTTCCTGTAAGGCAATAATATCGGCTTTGGACTTCTTGAGTATATCCGCCAAAGCGAACACTGCGCCTGTTCTGTACAACGTGCGCACATTCCAAGTGCAGATTCGCAGATCGTGGTCCTTTATACGTTAGCGGGGGTCGTCAACATTAGGGGGGTTTGGTTTTCTTTTTCTTAGCTTTTTCATAGTAGGTTGGGTTTTCCGAGAGTGGGCAACTAACCCGACGCCTCAACCCATTTTTTTATAGTTCTCACTCACTATTTCATCGGGTGATGTGAATAGCTCCCCAGGTGGCACCGCGGGGAGGTCAGTGTCCACAATTGAGATGAAAGATGGACCAAGATAAGCCTGGACTTTGCCATGTTAAAGCCAATCCGAGCCGTTGCTTGGTATCTATCATCCCCCACGCCACCCAATGCTGCTTCAGACCTGGCAAATCCACCATTGACCAGATTTTCACTCTGCACCAAATCCTGGAAAAGACCCACGAAAAACACATCGACACATACCACCTATAGTCGACTATGGCACTCTGTACACCAAACAACACATGTTACTCGCATACGCCGATGACATAGATATAATGGGTCGAACACTGCGAGCGGTAACAGCCACCTTTGAACAAATTGAAAAGAAGTCTGCCAAAGTGGGTCTGGCAGTAAACGGCGAGAAGACCAAGCTATAGTATCAACGCGAAAGACGTCCAGTTGACTCGGACCAACTGTGGAAATTGAGAACTACAGCTTCGAGGTAGTTAAAAACTTTATATACCTTGGTACCGTCATAAATAAAACGAATGACATCAGTTTTGAAATTCGGAGAAGGATTGTGATGGCTAACAAATGCTACTATGGTCTAAGTAAGTTTAGAAACAAGGCCACCCCCCGCCAGACCAAACTCACACTTAACAAGACGCTGATGCTACCCGTGCTATTATATGGATCAGAAGCATGGGTACTTGCGCAAGCAGATGAGACATCTCTTGGGGTGTTTGAAAGAAAAATTCTCCGAAAGATCTACGGGCCGATCTGCGTCGACGGTGAATATCGGCGTCGAATGAACCACGAGCTCTACAATTTATACGCGGACATCGCGTCAGTCGTATTGAGCTGCAGCGATTACGGTGGCTAGGCCATGTTGTGCGTATGAATGAGAATGCCCCAGCTCAAAAGGCATATATAAAGGAGCCTACTGGTTGTTCCCGTAGAAGGGGAAGGCCACGAATTAGATGGAAAGACCAAGTAAAAAACAACATCTTGGAACGTAGTCGTCCAAGACCGACGTGCTTGGAAATTTTTGTAAGCTCGGCTTATTGAACAACCAAGATTATCATTATTGAACTTCAGGGGTGATTAACTGATACTGTCGGCCTTTCGCACCGAATAATTTCAATGTTGTCATTTTTCTCATTACGATTGTTTCGAGGAAAGGAAGGTCAGATTAATATATCGTTCTCAAAAAATAATTATCTTTATTGATCTTATGCAGTTCATAAAGTCTCTGTGCTAAAGCCACGTCTGTTTCCAGTATCATTCCCTCTACTGTCGAAATAACATTGTTTTCAAACAGTTCATCTAGCATATTACGAATATGTAGTGTTTAAAAAAAATTGTATATATTCTTCAATGTCTATTTAAGGCACCATAAGGTGGAGTTTATGTATATTAAATTTGCCATACCATTTGCAACGCCTGAAAGTATTCGTAGGATACAGTTACAATACGTCTGTAAAAATCACGACAAAAACCGCAGTATTTAAAATAGAGCAGTATTTTAAATAGAGAATAGTTTTTTCAATCACAGTGTTTCTAATTTTGTATTAAATTTCGTAATAGTATGTATAATCAATCCACCAGCATACAATTTATAATTCATTTCTATATGAAGGTTCTGACTCATTAAGGAAATTACTTGTTGAATATAAATTAGATGATTTTTTTCTTATAAAAAATATATGAACCTTATATATATAAGTTATTGTTAGAATTGATTGTGTTTATTCACACTACTATGGTGTTGCTTTATTTGATCTCTAGCATTTATTTTTCGGTGTTATGCACCTCTTGTCTTGTTGGGTTTATAATTATATTTTAATTCAGCTTAAAACTATTATTTTACTGCAGTCTGGCCGTGCTCGTTGTTACGCTAAGTCATCATTTGCGGTGCGTTGGTATTAGTGCGTGTGTGTGTGGCTGATGACTGCCCTGGTGTCAGATTCCTGTTGATTTGACTGACTGCTTGCGCAGAAACCACCCCTTGGTGGTTTGCATGTTTAATTTGATGTGTTGATGTTAGGGTGAATCGTTAACTCCTCCCCCTCGAATTATCAAGCGTCTCGATTGATGTGATTGATTATAAAGACTGCCGCGTTGATTCAAGTTAATATTGTGGTTTGCTAGTTGTTTTGTTTTGATAAAAGATTCTGTTGTGCCGGCTGCCCATTGGCTTTCTGACACAGTCATTTCCATTCGAGGTCTAGAAATTCCTTATTTATAATTTTCATCCTCGTTTTGCGCCTTTGCCTCATTTTAACTGCCATCAGGAGGATGACCAATGCTAATATGAGACTGATGTTAAAACATAAACTGGTCTTGAATTCAGTATTTAGACGCACGATTCTTTAATTACTTTTCGCGTGCAACGTTTTTAGTAATTGTAGAGATAGTATTTCTTCGGGGTAGTTGTTTCTTGCTGAGTGTTTTAGTAGCGCAGGCAAAGGTTTGGAGTAAGCAGCTTCTTCGACGGTGAAATTTTTATTGCCTATCCTAATTGTAGAGTTGCTAAATCTTATTAAATAAGTTCCTGTTATTTTTTTCGTTTCCATTTATGACAATATTTTCTTTTATGTTATTTATCAAAATTAATCCAGGTTATATTTCTTCTAAATTATTAATGTGATCGGCATTTACTATTGAACATTTATGTGGGATATTAGTTACTAATTTAGGAATACATGTATTGCTTGTTATATTGGCTACATTAGATTCTAGACATAATTCAATACCATTTGTTTTTTGACCAGGACTTTTAATTCCAAATGCTGCTCTTTCATATTTTAAAATTTTCTTATAATAAAGATTTAAAACAGTATTTTGATTTTTTACAAGTCTTTTGGTTAGGACATAAATTTCTTTTACAGTTTTGGGAATGCTTATAATGTAAATTATATTATTACTATTGTTTACAATTTCTACTCGTGCAAAATTTTGATGCTTGTTCAATGTTTTGAAACGGGATTTCATCTTGATTAAATATTTTTTCTATTTTTCTAATTTCTATTCCCGATAAAATAAATGTGTTTACAATGTTGGATTTTGTTAAATAATATTGTATTAATATTCGTTATTTTCTCCTTTAAAATTTCAATTGTATACTTTGCCTGCAATATGAGGGTATTACGGAAGTCCTCATTAGTTTTAAAATTTTTGAAATACTATTTGTCGCATTCGTTACCTCCTGTATTCTTTCTATTAGATCTCTGTTGATTATTAACTGGTTATTGCTGTTGTCCGCTAACTCATTTATTTTATTTGTCAAAAGCATAAGGTCATCATGGTCTGGGCTACCTGCCAGCCATTTCCACGCCGTGCCAATTTCAAAATTTTGAATGTCCCTGATTGTATCTTTCCTATTCTACTCTCTATAAGAACCACTTCTGATTGAGAGTTGTCCAATATTTCTGTGACCCCTAAGCAACCTGTAATTAAGAACTGAAAACCCGTTAAATAAATAAGTCAGCTTCTGATATGACTTTTATGGACTATTTTCCCTGATTGAGTCAGGACAGTTGAGTGCCTGTTCTCCTTTACAACTTCTTCCTTAAAACGTTTAGATAATTTGGTTCCTAATCTCTTGTTCTGCCTAACAAATATTTTCTGACCTTCTTGATATTCTTTTGGTTCTTCCCTAACTCGATTATGATGTGCCAAATCATTTTCCTGTTTCCTCAAGAGTCTCTCGTGGTTGCTAAGGCGATTACTTTCGTAATCTTCTGGTCCAAAGGTCGGTCGTCCGAAAAATATATCTACGGGGTTCTTTCCAATTGACGAATGTATTGTGTGATTGTACATGTTAACGCTATCTTGCAATAGCTCCTCAAAAGAGTAATCGGGTCGCTCACACTTACTGCAACGCATAATTTCCGATAAGGTCGAATGGAATCTCTCTGTTTGCCCATTTACCACGCTCTAATAAGGCGGTGCATTAAAAATGTCCATGCCAAGTTCATCTTCCAACATGAACCGAATGGTCTGAGAATTGAAAGATCGCTCGTTATCAAATACAATTGACTTCGGGACCTCAAAGTAGAAAATTATTTCTCTCAATGGTTTCCTAATGCCTTCAATACCTTTGCCATTTACCATTCTGGTTACTGCGAATTTTGTAAATTTTTCTATTGCGGTTAAAACTCGAAACTTGTCTGTAGAGAAGATATCTATGTGGATTGTATGACCAGGATAAGTTGTCATAGGTGTTTTATTAAGTTTGGGAGCGTTCGTCGCTCATACTTATTCTCCTTGCATACTTCACAGATATTGATCACAATCTTTATTTTCCTAGCCATAGAAGGGAAGTAATAGCTATCCAAAATTTGTCTCCTATTCTTGGCATTATTCCTATGCGCTCTGTTATGAGTCTCAATAATGATTCCTTTGTGTCTCTCCTCCTCAGTAACATCTTCAACCATTGTTCAAGCGAATCGTACCTTAATGTTTCTGAAGTGATGAGGGTACAGTGCTTGAATCATAAGCATAACTGGCTCAGAGGTCTTGATGCCATTGACTACGGTAGGATTTAAATATCTCTTTAATATGATTTTCAGATCTGAATCCGCTAGATTGGATTCTTTAATGACATGTCTGTGGTAGGAGGGAAATACAATGAGGAAGTTGATGATTCCTCAATGATCTGATTTTTGAAGGTATTTATTGGCACCTCAGCGGAAGGAATCAGGTCTTCCGATGAGTCCTCGGCACTGTGAACCGTGGGCGTTAGGAGTGAGTACAAAGGGCTTATCAAAGTCGGGATATTTCAAAACGACTTCCCCCGACAACAAACAGTTCTTGAGTTGTTTGGAACTTTCAATCTATTCGGAATTCAAATTGACACTGATTTTTTTGACTGGTTTTTGGGGTTTTCCCTACATCGCTCTCATCATGGAGGCTAATAGTTTGGCTATTTGAGCATAGCCCCTTATGAATCTCCGATAATGTCCAGTCAAAACTAGGAACGATCACAAGTCATGAACTGTTCTGGGTTGAGGGAAATAAACTGTGGCCTTAAGTTTATGTGGGTTTGCGGAAAAACCTCTTTCCTTTACATTGAACCCTAAGAAGTCAATTTCTTCCTTTATGAATTCAGTCTCGTCCAAATGAACTTTCAGATTAGGGTCTTCCAAAGTGCGGAATATTATCCTCAAATTTTCAATGTGTTCCTTTTTAGTCCTACCAAATATCAAAATGTCATCTAATGGTAGTATTGTAAACTCGAACATTCCAATCTTGACGGAAAAAGCTGTTTTCTCAATATCGGATTCCCCAAGTGGAATCTGATGGAATCCGCACTTTAAATTTATGGTGGAAAAGTATTTCTACTCGCCTAAGTTAGCCAAGATTTCTGTAATTTCAGGTATGGGGTATCAGGTCTAGTTATCTCATTTAGTTTCATATAGTAAATAACCATGCGGTATTTTTTCACACCTGGTTTCTTTGGCACTATCCAAACTGGAGTATTATATGCGGACCTGGAAGGGAAAATTATCCCAACCCTTAATAGTTCTTCAATCTGTTTGTCAATTTCGGATTTTAGTGCCATTGGATATGGATAGGATTTTGAGTATACTGGACTGGACTATCACTACTCGTATTAATTTCAGCTTGTACGACAGTCGAGTAAGCGAGTTTCTTATTGGGATCTGAAAAAATGTTTGTATGTTCATCCAAAATATTCCTGACTTCTTTTTCATCCTCGGGATTTATATTATTTAATCGTATATTCATGTTATTAATCTCATCAATTTGCAGCTCTTTCAAAGGAAATTTCTTTCCATCCAGAATTGTGAGATAGGATCTCCAAGTGTAAATCACTGCATTCAAAGATTTCAAGGTATCATTCCCTATTATCCCATCAAAGGTGTCTAGACCAGGAAGGATGTAAAATTGTAACTTTCCGATCCCGCAATTAAAAACGTCAATGAAACTATGGGTCTCGATACTAACTATGCCGCCTACGGACTTAACATGAAAAGGTTTCTGGTCCTTTAGAGGGTTTCTAATAAATTTGCCATTAATATAATTTTTGTTCGAACCGGTGTCTATAAGAATTTTCAGTTCGTTGTCATCTTCCATTCTGAAAGGGAGGTATGACAACGTTGAAGCTAGTCTACAATTGCCAACTGATCGTCTAGATCCTCCTCGTACGCTTCGTCATAGGAAACCTCATATTCCTGTTCATCAGAACCATCCATCCGGCTCTGCATTCTCATGTATTTAGGCCTCAACATTAAACATTCTCTGCTGCTTTTGCGGCTGATGAATATTTCCTGAATTATTTCTCTTAAAGTTAGGCTGACCATTGTTAAAAGCATTACTCATCTGTTGCCTATTCTGATAGTTTACCTGCCTAGTCTGCATAGATCGATCCACGTCTGTATCCTCCGTATTGGGGGTGTCCAAAATTATTCACTACTGGAGGTCGATACAAAAAGTTCGCCGGTCCTCCGTATTGTTGTTCTCCACTTCGGAAATTCTGATAACGATATTGAGTAGGGCCTCTGTACCTTAGGTCACCTTGAAAATTCCTATCGCCAAACGTCAGCTGTGGGTAAAAATGTCTAGGAGGATTAGTTTGGGGGACCCTGTTTGGTCTAGATCCTTTCTCGGTAGCGTCTTGAATACGCACACCTAGATTACCTAATTTTAAACAGGCATTCAGCGCCTGAGGCAAACTTATCGGGTTTTGTCATTTGATACTTTAAGGTCGAAATATCTCTCTTATATGAAAAATGAAGCACTAAACACTTTCTTATCGCTTTCCAATTTAATGGGGTCCGATGAGACTCCAAAGCCGTGTCGGCCCCACCAACAATTTTATGCCTAAAAGTGTGTAGAATTGCGAAGTATTTGGTTGTTCCCCTTTGTGACTCTTAAATGTTCATGATCCTATCAACTGCCTTTCTCCACGAACTAAATTCTCCTGGCTTGCCCGAGAATTCCCTTAACGTTTTCACTATGTCTGGTATTCTCTCTCCTTCTGAGATATCCCCAGATCCTTCTATGACGACATCCTTAATGGCGGTATCATCCTCCCCCTGTTTGAGAAGGTTTGCCACCGTCTCACTTATTATTCGCTTCACCTCATTAGTCTGCGTTTCCATAAAGGGATTAAACCTTCCGGGATCTGCCCCAGAGGACGAAGATGTCTGTCCTGAAATACTCATAGCTTCGACCCTTGGTATTAAGTTGTTTAAATCTTCCGGCATTGGCCGCTCGAAAAAAGGAGAAAAAAGAAACACCAAACCCTAGTTCTCGTCACAAATCTATTATCAAAATTTCTTTAAACTTATTTCAGCACGGATATGGCTTTGTAAATTTAGTTGCTACACTTTATTTTTTTTTGTTTTAACTTAATCTAACATTTCATATTTCTTACATTTGTTAATTTCTGTTAAACGCACAAATATGATTTTTTTTTGTAAATGTAGATGTCACACTTTATTTTTTGTTTTACCTTACTCTAACATTTCCTTCTTCTTACTTTTGTTATTTTTCTTAAACGTATTCTAGCACAAATATGATTTTTTGTAAATTAGATGTCACACGTTCACTTTCTGTGTTATTCCTTATTTTGTTTAATCTTATTTTAACATTTCTTCTTTTTTACTTTTGATAACTTTATAGTAACTTACTAATAAAAATTTGATCATTTTTCTTCTATCCCGGTAGTCCGATAGTTGTTACGTAACTTCCTTTTCGTACTCCTCCTCAGGAACGGGTTTCGTACCGGCTGTTGGGATGTGATTATCCTTGTGGTTGTTGGGTCCTAGGATGTGTTAATCCTTGTAGTTGTTGGGTTCTAGGATGTGTTAATCCTTATGGTCAGTTAATGTTAGAAGTGATTGTTTTTATTCACACTACTATGGTGTTGCTTTATTTGATCTCTAACATTTATGTTTCGGTGCATCTCTAACATTTATGTTTCGGTGTTTCTATGCACCTCCCTCTAGCTTCGCGGGATTCATGAATTGTAAACTGATATATAGATTATGAGTAAAGGTTAAATAAATAATTGTCTTGTTGGGTTTATAATTATAATTTAATTCAGCATAAAACTATTATTTTATTGTTGATTTGACTGACTGCTTGCGCAGCATAATAATGAGAATGATTTATTTGGTGGTTTGCATGTTTAGTTTGATGTTTATTAGGGTGAGCCGTTAACTTATATATATATATATATATTTAAGATTCTTATATGAATTCTAGAGCGGAACAAGCCACAAGTGTTTAAGTGTGATACTTTGGCCCACAACCTACCGAGCCCAGTCGATCACGGCTGCTGATTGGTGTTGCCTGCACGTTCCCTCTGCGGACACCGCAGAGCGTATATACCAAAGGGTAACGGTTGTTGTTGGTTTGCTCCCCCTGCATGACACTCACTGGAATATGTGCATGTAGTTGTAGGTGTACATAACGAAGATCATTAAGATCCCAACGATCGTTTGCGATCACTAAGATCCTCTTCGATCCACGTCAAGAAAATCTAACGTCTACGCGTTACTACTAACAGGTCTGTGACGCCACCACCATAGATTTCATAAGGTAATTTATTCGTTGTTGTGAGGAAAGAAAAAACAACAAATAAAGCCAAGAATTTAATATATTCACTAATAATCTCTTGCGTTTTCTCTGATTGACATTTCTTCTTTTTTCTATATTTGCACCAACACGCGCGTAATACCATATTCACCGTTAACTGCTTGGGAGCTCTCGTTGTCTTTCGCATACCCCTGCTCCATTGAGTTAATCATTTGCACAATCCCACCTCCGAACCCTCGGCGAGGAGTGATCAAGTCCCTCTTCTAAACATTTGGTCCTTCGAGACGTATCGATCCATCAATTGGAATTGGATACTCGCGCCTCAAATTTATGCAGTCCCCAATTTGTCAAAGGTACGTATAGTGCAGTGTATACAAGTGAGCCCGCGGAAGTAAATTGTCGTGTCAATAACAAAACATAAAAGCCCCTCTTGTTGTTTTCCCCGCCAACGTGGCTAATAATGTGGATGCTTGCTTTCGGCAGCATTATAAAACAAAAATCGAAAATTCCATAATCGCAAAAATCAATGACATTCTTTGCCTGCTTGCTTTTTACAGCAACAAAACACTTAATATTTCGTTTCGTTGAGTCTCCCTTCAAACATTATTGAAGAATTATTTTTCCCCATTTTGCTTTACTGCAGAAAGTAAAAACTGCAATATTATTTCGTTGTTTGTTTGTCACTAATAATATTGCTTATTGTTGTATTTACATTTATCGCTTTTCCCGTTGTAACAACTGAACGATTCATTGTTTGTTTGTCGCTAGCAACAACAACAATACTGTTTGACCGTCCACCTACATCACTGATCAGATCAGACTTGATCAGACTTGTTGTTTGTGCTTTGTTGGATCAGGGAACTAACATAACAAACGAAGGAAGAATATTTTTATTATTCTTCTTCACATTACGTTGATTGTTTACTTGTGAGGATTACTTTTTGTTTTATTCCTCTTTCTATCGTGTCCGTTTAGGTTCAGTAGCTACACTACGATGATCGGTAACTTTGGTTCGTTACATTAGTTTGTATTAGGGTGTTAAATGCTTTGGATATTTTTTGCATTTATTTAGAGATAAACTTAAAGACTAATTTACAATGTATGGAATAAACATATATATACCTAAGCACTGTTTGAATCAAACCGTTTCTATTAATGGTTTGATTCAAACATTACAGGTTGTTTTGAGGGTTGCCAAATTCTAATACTCCTTCTCAAATTGGATACTGAAATATTCCCCTACCCTCTGCTACATGATGGAATCGAATGTCAATGTGTTTGGTTCTGATACGGTACACAGGATTCATCGCTAATTTCATTGCTCCTTGACTGTCGACATTTAATAGTATCGGCGAACCATCGAAATAATCGCGTTCCAATAAAAGCTTTCTTAAATATACGGATTCTTTACATGCGTTGGACATAGCCATATATTCTGCTTCGGCTGAACTAAGTGCCACGGACTGCTGCTTCGTATCCAGTGTACGACTTTCGGTCTACTGGGTCACCTCCCAATTGGAATCGAGATAACCACAAACTGTGTTACTACTTTTTTCGTACTTCAAACCCATATCAGCCGTACCTCGCAAATAACAAAGAATATGTTGCACGGCAAGCATGTGTTCTGTGTGCGGTCCGTTGTTATGTTGCGCTAGCTTCGAAACTGAATGCTGAATATCTGGTCTGGTTGTCACAGCAAGGGATCAAAAAGCACCGATGACAGACTGATATTTTTCCACATCTATCTTCTCACAGTCATGTTACATTTTCCGTTGAAATCCGGATCAAGAGGTGCATCAACAGCTTTACAATTTTCCATATTATACTGCTTCAGTAAACCATTTAATATTTCTCTTGGCTTATTTTATTTAACCTGTTTCTCCTTCTCGAGTAATAGGTATTCCCAAAAAATAACTCAAAACACCTTTATTTGTTAATTCAAAATTATCTGCCACACGAGTATAATCCAAGGCCTTTTTTATCGTTGTCCAGTTTTATATTCCAGGTTCTTTTAGATTGCTTAAGTCAATATATGGCTTTATTAAGCATTAACACCTTGCTGGGTTCACTGGTATTTCCAAAGTTTTCGGGTTTTTTCATATAAACAATGTCGTTAAGCTCACTGTGTTAATATCAACCTGATGCAAATACATTTCCTCTTGAACAGATATCGCCAATATAGTACGTATAGTAGCGTGTCGCACTACGGGTGAAAAAAGTTTCTTTATAGTTAACAATATATTCTTGGCTACACCCTTTTTTGCTACTAGCCGTGCCTTAAATCGTTCTAGTTGGCCTTCTTTATTGCGCTTGGGAGCAAAAACCCACTTTGAACCAATTGCTTTATGTCCCTTTGGCAAATCGACTAACTTGCAAGACAAAGCATCATTTTTGTCGCCTGCCATTCCAAATAATTATCAAAATTCTTGCTAATGTAAATTTCTTCTGCTTTTGTTTTTAGAAAATAAGCATGCATGAATCTAGACATGTCGTCAATAAATGTTGCGAAGTAAACAGAACTTCCAATTGTTTTGACGTTCATTGGCACGCAGACGTCTGTGTGTATTAACTGCAGAAACGGCAATGTATGAACCTTGCGCAACATACACGTTTTGCATTTGCTCACATTCTCTGCCTGGTTCATTTTCATCCCTTTAACCATTCCTTCTCTGCATAGTTTTTGCAAACAATCGATATTTATGTAATTCAGCTGCGATGGTTTCATCCCAGCCATATTGTGGCTAATGCCTCTTTTTCTATTTCATGGAACTCAGCACGCTCGGCTGCCTCCGTTGGAGCCTTTGCAATACCATTAACCACCTTCCGATGTGAACCAGTATCACCCACGAGTCATAATTCTGCTCATCCAGCTTTGTGCAAATGATTAACTCAATGGAGCAGGGATTTGCGAAAGACAACTCCCAAGCAGCTAATGGTTTATGTGGTGATACGCGTAAGTTATATTTCCGGAGAAAAACACACAAACTTCGAACTTATGTTTTTGAACTTTATTTTTTCGGTTCTGTCTTAAGACTAACTCAACTTGTACTTAATTTAATTTAAATAACTAAATGTTTCTCAGTGGGAATGTCTGTTCAGCATATTATCCGTTTCGCAATCATGAAATTGAAAACCAACAGAAACTCATTTTGTTGCTGCCGCTAGTTTCTGTTGTGTTTGCTTATTTGCTATATTTCATTATTATGTGGTTTATGTTTGCAGTGGCGTAGGGATCAATGGGTACGGATACGTAACTCCCCCTCCCCCTTTCATTAACTTTTATATTTATGGGTTTGCCCTTAAAGATATAAATGATCATTGTCATACCAATCACCATATATGCGATGTTTTGATGGTGTTTTAGTTTTTCAATTTTTTCAAGATTTTTAGTGTTTATGGGTACAATATCATTAAATCTTATTTTATTTCTAAATGTTTTGTTGTTGTATGTATTAAAATCAAGAATTTTTCCAAATATTTTTTTTATTAGAAAAATTTTCATTCTGTATTGGAATTTTACAGTTTGAGAACATTAAAATATTATTTAATATATTGCTAGTATTTTGGTTACAATTGTTGTTTATAGCCATATTGTGACAATTTTTGATAATAATAGTTTCGTCATCGAGTAATTCGAATGCAGTATTATTGTTAAATATTAGTTTACAATTGTCTTTAATCTAAAGTTTTATCTTCGTCGTAAGTATAATATATATTGTTAATATTAACAAACTTTTCTTGTTTTTCTTCTATTTCAAGAACTTCTGGTTAGGTATAGGAACGACAATTTTTACAATGTGTTTTGAAAAGTTTATAGGTATTTTTATTGAAAATATTAAACAGTTATTGTGGTATAGTATAGTATCAGACTTAACTTATAGAAATCTATATTGTATTTATCTATTACTTCAGATGTTAGTATAGAGGGATGGAAGATATTGTGTTTAGCAGAGTATATGTTTTATATTATTTGATCAACTTTGTTTTCTAAAAATTTTAATTTAATAAGCTGTTCATATTATGGTTGATACTGTTAGAAACGTCTAATTTCTGTACTATATTTTGGCTGTAGTCGTCGTCCATTAGGCCAAAGAGCCATTTGTGGACTGTACCTTCGACATTCAGAAGGCCCCGTTTATTTCTATTACTTGATGGCAAGATACACTTCAATTTTGTTCTAAGGATGTTTATTATGTTCTTGTAGTTGCTACCTAAGTTTATTGTGATTTGTTCTAGAGCGTCGATAATGTCAAATATTTCTATTGGTTGTATTACATGTAGGACAATTTTTTTTTGTTCGGTCCCACGCCACTCACACCCGCCCCAACCGACCGTGGGGGCGACCTACCTATATAGAAGGAACGCGAAACCCCATAATCAGGACTATGGAGGGGTTAGTAAATGGTGGGATGACCGGCTACATATTTTATCAGCCGGCAAAGACTACTATAAATAAACACATATATAATTAAAGTAAATACAGAATCACTCTAATATTTAAAAAACTACACATCTGGCACTCTGCTACATACGCAATAGTAATTTTTTATATCTAATGGTTCAGTCAGTGATAAGCAACTATATATATTGTTTTATTTCACACAAAGTTCACATTGGACTACTAGCTTCATAATTAGATCTTACTTCTAGCTTCTTGCACATCGAACTTTAAAAGATTGGAATGACTTGAAGATTCAATATGCCGGAAAAGCTTAACATCAGCATACATTAGTATTTTTGAAAAGCGAATAACAAAAGGAAGGTCATTGATGTAGAGAATAAAAATAAGAGGTCCTAAGTGACTATCTTGTGGAACCCCCGATAAGACTGAAATATTCCTGGATAATGAGTCTTTAAGTAACACTTTCTGCGAACGACCTTCTAAGTAGGTAGATATCCAATTTAAGAATGTATTAGGAAATCCCATGAGACTAAGTTTATAAAGCAGCAGTTTATGAACTACCGTATCAAATGCACTTTTTTACTAAAACCCTTCTGAACTTTATTAATGAATTCCAAAAGGTTTGTAGTTGTAGATCTGCCTTGAATGAAACCATGTTGAAGAGGCGATATTATAGATTTTGTGAAATGTTTTAATCTGCGACATATTAATAGTTCAAAAAGTTTAGGTATAGCGCTTAGTTTTGCACTACATCTGTAATTTTCTACTAAACTTCTATTTCCAGATTTGTGTAGAGGGATAATATAACTAGATCGCACGAATATTGGGAAATAACCCTGACGTAGAGAATCATTAAAGATCACAGTCAGAGGTAAATAAATTTCATTTGCACAGGATTTAAGAATAAGAGAGGAAACACCATCAGGCCCTGATAGGTTAGATGTACGTAAAGATTTAAGGCCTGCCAAAACTTCACTATTTTTTAGTATAATGCTAGTAAAGTTATTAAGTTTTTCGATAGAAAAGTCATATCGACTACTTAATACAATAGAGAAATAGGATGATTCGAAGAAATCAGCGAACATGTTGGAAATTTCTGAGTTATCAGATGATTTCCTACTTCCATATCTCATACTACTTGGGAATTTATTAACCTTTCTTTTAAAGTTTACGAACTTATATAAACTTTTGGGATTATTTTCTAATTATATTTAATTTTTGAAAGATAAAGTGAATACGATTTTGAATTCTCAGTATTGTACTGATTTCGAGCAACAACATATTTCGAAAAATTTTGTAAAGTATTGCTTCTTTTAAACTTCTTAAAAGAAGGTGTAAACCCTTTAGTCAAAGGAACACATTTGGAAAAATCACTGTTGAGTACATTGTAGAAATTTGCAACACTCGTATCAATATCATTATTGAAGCACCGTTTAGTATTAGACAGGATACATTTAAGTTGAGAAAGGTTTGCCTTAGCGAAATTGTATGAAGGATTCGTGTTTTGAAGTGGCTTAGATTTTTTTAAACATTTTTTAGTTAAGTTAGGTCAGGTTAATTGAAAACGTAGGGTGATACTTGTCTTCAGGTTCTACAAGGGGTGAAACTCTATTTAGAGAAATATTTAACGTGGATGAAAATACTAAATCCAAAATCCGATCCTTAACTTTTAAGATATAATTAACTTGATACAAACATTTATCATATATTTTGTCCCAAAAAGTATATAGTCCAGTATTATTATTTACCGCCGGTATGAAATCTAAATTGTTGTCACCTGCCACCCAAGAAACATTTGGAAGATTAAAATCACCCACGCAAATTAACAAAGATATTTCAGAGAGTAAATCCGAGATGTAGCCTATTAAATCGGCATGTCTGTTATATATCTCAATATCCGAATTAGGAGGAATATAGGAACAAGATATATAAGTAATAGTACCAAGATACGATAGCTTTACGCAAATTAATTCAATATTAAGGTTAGTTTCTAAATATACTAGTTCAGATGAAATTGAGTTGTGGACAGCAATCAAAACACCACCACCAATTTTGTCTAACCTACAAAACTATCAGAAAAAATTTCAGTGTCTTTAATATCAGGCTTAAGCCATGTTTCTGTGAACACAACCACATTATAATCACAATAAAAACTTTTAATGTATAGGCTTCTGAGTATTTAAGCCCCTGACACTTTGATATAAAAAAGACAAGCTATTAACAATAACTACTGGGTTATCAAGAGGTCTTTCTCTAAATACAAACTCTTTCACTAATAGCCCGTCAGGCCAGAATGATTTATCAATTAATTTATCAAACAGTTTACCCGGAAGAACGATCTTAAATGATGAAATATCCCGGGGTTGTGACGAATTAAATTTATTGAGTTTTATTTCATTCTGAGATATATCCGGAATTTTGATTTTTAAGTAAGACAAAATGTTGTCAGTCGAGGTATCAGCATGAAGCTGATTCGAAGGAGGGGGTCCGTTATTAACCGAAGGTTCATTAACGACGGCAGGTAGATTAGCATTAACCGGGGAGGATACATTTAGAACCACTGATGACCTAGGGGACTCATCAATTACTATGGAAGGTACATTATAAGTAATGACCGGAGAAGAACCAGGCGATAAGTGATTTTCCATAAGAGGTTTGGAAGGGAGTACTAGTTGAACACTCTTCGAAGGATTCGAACTGCTGGGGATGTTAAGGTATTTGGAGAATTTAAACTAATTATGTTCTCCGAAGCTACACTAGAACTTCCAACAGCAACAGCCGATAATTTCGTGTACAATGTTAGTTTCGAATGTATTAAGCATCGTATATTCGCTATCGATGTCAATTGGGGTTATTTTGAAATCCGCTCTCGAAATTGTCGTTTGGGTAATTAGCAATGTTAGCAGGATCACTGTCTGGAATAGGTTCTGATGAGAATTATTAGGTCTTCTTATATTAGATTCATGTATTACGGTAAGTCTGAGTTTTCTAAATTTAGGTTCTTCTTTGTTTCTTACATTTTTATGTCTATTTTCTATGTAGGTTTCCCTATTTCAATTTGCCTTGTCAATGTTTTTCTTTATTCCTTTTATTGGGTTTCGATCGTATTTACCTCCACTGCATATCTCACAGTTGTTTATGATTTTGCAGATTTGAGTTTTGAGGTCTGGGTTATATACGATCGATTTCAGCTTTTCGTATGTTGCCGTTATGTCACAGTGTCCGCTTTCGTTTTTACGAAAAAAGTGCGATCTGTGTTTTTAGTTCATCTTCGGATTCTATATCCCTTGCAATTTTTGTACATTTAACGAATTTTATATAAGGATTGGCAGAATATTCATTCTCTAAAACGTTATAAACTTGATAATATTCATGGTCACTGAGGTAAGAGTAGATCCCTACTTTTCCTTTTGATAGTTCCCTACGTAAAATATCGAGAACATGTCCGTTGGTTATGTCGCTTCTTTCTGTGTATATCCTCTTTTTCTCGAATATTGTTGTAACCGTTTCTCTTTTTTCTTCAGTTAGGATAATTTGAATTTTAAATCTGTTAACAACCGTTTCTAGAATAGGTACAATGTATCCCAGGTCCTCCTCTTGAGAGTGGATTGTTAGTACTTCTTGTGAGGCGTTTTCGTATTCATCATGTGTTGAACTTTCATGCTCAGGCTGTTCCATTTCCATATATTCTCCAGTGTTTTCTTCGTCCTCCCAATGATTTATTTCGTCTTCTTTTATTCGACTTAGCAAATCTGCGATGCAATTGTTTTAGCCGTTTATATTGTTACGAATATAACTTTAGATTTAAGATTAATTTAGAAGAATTCCGTTAATTTAAGAATTTGAATTGTAACGTAAATTTCTACTACGCAGTTTATTCGAATAACTTCACAACAACAACTACTGTATAGATTTTTCTACATCCTCTCATTTTCTCTTTCATTGTCTATTTTGTTGTTGACGTACAATTCTTGTTAAACGTCATCATTGATGATCGCTTAATTCCTCTTTCTTTGTTACTCCCTTGCCTGAATATGTGTTGTTGTTATTGTTCACTCAATGTAAGTTTGTGTGTGTTTGTTGCATTGGTAGATTGTTCGTAATTTAGGTGTTACCAGATCGTCTAGAAACTTCTGTAGCGACAGGCAAGGCTCATATAAATAGGGGAAATGGCAAGGCAGTTAGTCAGTTGTGAATCAGATCGCGAATTGAAACAGTCAAGTAACGTGCAAAGTAAAGTTGTGTCAATAAACTCATTGTAATAATCGTAATCAGAAAGAACCCGCATTTTATTTAGTACGAACTGTATTGGGAAATAAAACAACTTCTACACGGGATTAAGTAAACTCCAAGAACATAACAATTGGCGTCGGAAGTGAGATTACGATAATACTACGATGAAGTTTAAGGATCTACGAGTGGAAGACTTGAAGAAGGAGCTCAATAAATTGGAATTGTCCTCTACTGATAACAAGGCTGAACTACAAAAACGTCTGTTGGATGAGTTCGAGCGCCGTGGTATGAACATCGATACATACGAGTTTGACAGTAAGGATGAAGTGGATTTATCGGAAATGGGCGAATCCAACGGTGGGGAAGTCTCTTCAGTAGCTGCCAGGGATGACGATTTCAGAGAAATGCTGGCTAAAATGTTTGAGGAAAATTCCAAAAGGAGCGAAGAGAATTCCAGAAAGTTAGAAGAAAACACGAGACGAATGTTCGAAGAGAATTCCAGAAAGTTAGAAGTAAACTCGAGACGAATGTTCGAAGAGAATTCCAGAAAGTTAGATGAACTCAAGGCAGAGAATTGTAGAATGAACGAGAAACTCGAGAACATTACGGAAAATATTGGAAGGAGAGTGGAAACCGTGGAGGTCCAAATTAAAGAGTTGGATAAGAAAGTGCAGTCGGTTGACGAGAAGATTCTGTCTGTGGATGAGGAATTTCTGGCCCACGACCACAGGTTTACGAATCTGGAAATTAAAGGTGGTCCTGTGCGAGTTCCTGATAACACACTAAAAAATCAAATCCTGTATTCGACGGCTCTACGTCATTCAATGTTTTCAAGTTACAGTTCGAGACAGTGGCTTCTAGAAATTCGTGGAACGACAGCGACAAAGCGGTTGCACTACTTCTGGCATTGAAGGGCAGTGCTGCTGATGTTATGCAGAGTATTCCTGTCGCTTCTAGAAACAACTATGAAGATGTTATTGCTGCTCTGAAACGTAAGTACGGTGGCGAACATAAACGAAACATCTACCTTATGGAATTAAGGGGAAGAGTACTGTATAAATTAGATAGTTTGCCCATCAACTGCTCGAGCTCAGTCAATCACGAATGCTGATGGACATTACTGGCACCTCCTCTATAACTCCCTCTGCGGAGAAAACAGAGTGCGGATTGCCTATGAACGGTACATGTGGTTGTTGTGCTCACTTTGTTACATATAGACACTCTCCTATTGGAAAATTAGTTTAAATGTAGTTGTAGTTGAAAAGAAGATCCACTGCGATCAAAAAGAACTTCTCTGTTCACTTGTCGTTTACTCTTCAACGCATCAGCACAAAGGCCTCTGTCGCCATCACCAATTACCAAGGTAATTCAATGTTTTGTATAGAAAAGAATAATTAGCCAATAAACCAGCAAACGAATTATTATTTAAAACTAATGCAATTGTGTTTCATTCAATTTCTCCCCCTCCATTGCATCACATAAACATTTTGGTCGCATCGAGCCGGATCTGCGAGACAAGCGAAGTTTGTCTGGTTTTTTAATTTTGCTTTTTTCTTTCTCCAAGGAAATCATCCAACAACAAGTCACCCACCAAATAGCATCAACTCATCATCATCCCTATATATTTTCATTTATTTTTCATCAACATTAAAGGTGCGTAAGTTCAGTGCTTTTATTTTGTTAGTGTGAGATAGCGGTTAAAAAAAGTGAAAAAGTGTTTTTTAAATTTTATTTGCGGTACTGATCGCCTTTTATTCACCCTATTTCGCGGTTTTATACAGTCCACTACGCATTTTATTAATATTTTTGACTATTATCAATAGAAGTGTGACTGCCAAATTTAGTTAAAAATTTTTTTTTGTGAAATTATTAATTTTTTGCAATTTTTAAAAAATAATACTCGCATTTATTTATTTCTATTTCAATTTGTCATCGTAGTGTGCATATTCTTTTTATTATTCCACTACTTCGATTTTGCTTTGTAGAGAGAGAGTGTTTGTTTTCTTCAAATTCCGCGGTGATCGCAACAACAATCTAATATTCTATTAGAACGACCGTAGTTACTCTCCCCACATATCACTGTTGTGTGTATTCATACCAACAACTTGTTCTCCCCAACTCTCACGTTGGTTCGTTTTTTTAGTTTGTTTGGTTTATTTGACGTGCGATCTAACGACAATAATATTCCACATTCCAACCGCCTTTTGTTAGCGTCGGTTAAAAATATACACACACATACCAACATTTATTACTCTCCACATCTCTCACTGTTGGTTTGTTTACGTTGGTTGCTTTGTTGTCTCTTACCTGCTGTGTTCGCTCACCCAACACAGCTTGTGTTTTATTCCCTTTTGTGTGGCATTCTTTATTCACCACACAGTGGGTCAGAGTGGAAAAGTTGCGATTTTCAAAATATTTTTTTTTTAATATTTTATTTGATTTTTTTCTTATTAAAAATTCCTTCGTATTATTGTTAATGCAATTATTTCACATATTAATTGGATATTCTGCAACCAATAAAGCATTTTAATTATTACCTAATTGTTGGTTGTTTTTAAACTACCGAACACAAATAATTAATAATTTTCTATTAAAAAAAAGAACAGTGTCGGGCAAAATTTTGTCAATCCTGCCAACGGTAAAAATTGATTTTTTTAAATTTTTCGAATTTTTTATATATTTTTTACATTTATTTTTTGTTTTCATATATTTTTATTTTTGAAAGCTTATTCTCCTCATCTCTATTAAATAAATTCTCCTTGAATTTAATTTGAATTTTAATAGAATTTAATTTTTTTCCCACAAATATTGTTTTTGAATTTAATAACCTGTGAGGTTTAGTTAAATTTTGATATTGGGTTTCAGAATTTGATTTTCTGTTATTGTCAGTTAATTGCGGATAATTTCTTAGAACTTTCACAAAGTTTTTATTGGGTTCATCTTATTTGATAATATAATTTACAAAATGTCGGTCACTCCGTTAACCAAATTTATCCGTGCTAGTGACAATGTTGTCAAATTTATCGCTGCCTTTCATTTGAATAAGCCGGAAAAGCACACTGTTTTCAATTTGGAAATACGATCTTCTGAACTTCAAGAACTATGGGTAAAAGTCAAAGACACTTATGACCAGTGTATTGACTACATATTGACTTTGGAAGGTACTACTTCAGATAATATCCGTTCTGTCGATGAGAAATATCAGTCGAGTAGTCAAGTGTATATTGAGTGTTTATCTGAGATTAAGGAGAAATTTCAGCAACTTCAAGCTGCAAAATCTCCTAATACCACTCCTGTTGCTCAGCCTGTAATTCATGTTAGCACCCCCAATAATCCCTTATCTCAAAACATTCAAAATTTGGACACCTTTGATAACGCACCTAATTTTCAAAATAATCCTCCGATAGAAACTGCTAACCCCGGTAATCTATCTAGCCGTAGCTTAAATCTGCCGCCTTTATCTAATGTGGTACCATCTGGTAATCAAAACCCAGTAGACGTTTCAATTTCGAATTGGAGTCTACCGCCGTTCGCTAGCAATTCTATGCACAACCTTAATCTTCCACCATGTGACATTGAAGAGTTCCATGGAGATTTCTTGTCGTAGCCTACTTTTCGTGACCTTTTTTCGGCTATGTACATTAACAACTCTAGGCTAAGTGACATTGAAAGATTATGCCACTTGGTTCAAAAAACCAAAGGTGAAGCTAGGGAAATAGTATCAAAGTTTCCGCTTTCCACACAAAAGTTTTTCGCTCGCATGGAAAGCCCTAGTAGATGCTTATGATAACACCAGAATTCTTGTAAATATTCACCTTAAACTTCTATTTGATCTTCCATCGTTATCAAATGAAACGAGTTCTGGTCTTAAAACTTTGCAGAGAGGTATAAACGGTTGTTTGTCTGCTATGTCCATCTATGACATTATTACGGATCATTGGGATCCTATATTGGTTTTTATTTGTATACAGCGCTTGCCAAAACATACAGTGACGCTCTGGGAACAGAGTCTCAAAGATAAGTCGTCCTTATCGTCATGGTCCGAGCTCGACTCTTTCCTTTCTGGGGGAATTCAGACGCTTGCCTGTTTGCGTGATATTAAGGGTATAGATTCTTCAAATTCACGTAACATTAAGACACATTTGGCGAAAACTTCTGACACATTAAAATCAAACCTCAAACAACATTGTACTTTTTGCAACAATGAAAATCATTCGATTTATATGCGCGCCCTCGTTTTAAGAAGTTAACTTTTGATCAAAGATTGGCTGCTCCTAAAAAGCAAACCTTGTGTTTCAATTGTTTATCTAAAAGTCATTCAATTCATAATTGTACGAGTAAACACAATTGTAATTTATGCCGTGGAAGGCACCACACTCTCCTGCATAAGCCCACTAGAACGGTCCCTACCAGTAGTCCTGTGCCAATTTCTAGGTTCCCAACCCCTCAGAGTCAACCAATCCCAAATATGGACAATATTGTATCTACGTCCATTGGCAATCGGCAGGTTTATCACACGTCCCACAATTCTAACGTCCTTCTTGGAACCGCTATTGTAAATTTAGTTCACCAAGGTAATTCTTACCCTGTACGAGCCCTTATTGACCCAGCGTCAGAGGCTACTTTCATATCTGAGCATCTCCATAATAGATTGAAACTGTCCTCTCGTACTATACTTGTAAATATTTCCAGCGTAAATGGGTCATCTTCGGTTACTTCTAGGAAAAATTGTATTATCAGCATCAGCTCTCGCTTAGATTCCTCCCTAACATTGAATACTGAAGCCTTTGTCATCCCCAAAATTTCTGGAAAACTCCCCTCCTTTTCTATCGACCCTGCTGTGTCTAGAGCTTTACCCAATATTTACTTAGCTGACCCCCACATCATTCATTGTCGTCCTGTAGATATGCTTTTGGGTGCGGACATATATCCTCGTATTTTGTTACCTGGGGTACAACAAAATATTTTAGATTCATTGTTGGCGCAAAACACTGTCTTTGGATGGATACTTTCCGGTCCAATTCCCCTTTCTCCAGTACAAGTCTTCACGACCACTTTAGAATTCTGTGAAGAAGACAGTATAAATAAAAATCTTCTGCGGTTTTGGGAACTTGAGGAGGTCCCCAAACGCAAATTTCTCTCCCCCTCAGAAAAGTTTTGCGAGGAGAACTTTCTGTCCACCACAACGAGGAATTCTGAAAGTAGGTTTGTTGTAACACTTCCCATCCGTGCTGAATTTCCTTAATCTTTGCAACTAGGCGATTCTCGTACGAACGTTTTTCGTCAGTTCATTCGCGGTGAATGTTCGCTTCTACGTAAAGCTCCCATAAAAGAGTTATATGATTCTGTTGTTCGCGAAAATTTGGACTTAGGTCACATGCGGTCTGTTTCCCCCTCACAAGCGCCATTTGTATGCTACTTACCCCATCACCCCGTAATAAATCTTGAAAAACAGACATCTAAATTGCGCGAGCTAAGGGTTCGTTTCCATTGATTTAATAAAAAAATTGATTTGTTGGGACTTCTGTCCTCTTTTCAGTTTATTGTCAGAATGCTTAAAATTAATTTACAAAATATGTTTTTATGCAAAAGACAAACAGTTATTTTAATTACGTTATTGATTTGTGTAATATGATATAGTTTTGGTGTGGCGTGTGTCAATTATGTTGTGTCAGCGTATGATCGGTAATTGTCGTGTATGAGTGTGAAGTGTAGTGTCAGCATGTTTGAGTGAAACGCGTGTGAACGGTAATTGTTGTGTATGAGTGTATTGTGGCAGCATGTCTGAGAGAAACGCGTGTGAACCATATATGTTGTATCAGCATGTTGCGTCAGCCTGTGGGGTTGGTGGCCAACGTAACTCCTCCCCCCTTAGAGTAGAGTGACGGCCATAAAGAACTGGAGGTTGGTATGGCCGGAACGATGACATTCGGTGTTGCTTGTGTTGTTCTCCTTGAGAAGAATAGAATGATCATCATGACTGCTAGAATTAATAGGGCCAAGTGGGTAAATTTCATAGTGTCTTCCGTTTCGTTTTCCAGAGTTAGGACAGCTTCCTTATTTTCGACATAAAATTCTTCCAGCTTCTTCAAGTTTAAAGTTTCTATTGTCGCCTCTTCTTCAATTTGGGAGTATGTTGGAGGTGCTATGTGGGTGTGTTCCCAGAACATACTATGGTTGTCCGAGTAAGGAGTTCCATTGATGACGACTTCGCAGGAGTGCGTTTCTTTTTACTTCATGGGGGTTTTTACTACAAATAGATTTTATTAGTGCATGTTTAATATTAATAAAAAAGTATATAATTCTCTTCAAGTGGTATTATTGACTCCACTGGTCCGGGATCGTTAAATATGCATATGGGGGATTTGTGGTTCAGCAGGTTTCCAACACAAGATGAGTTGTTTACGTCTTCTTTATACAGCGGGGAGCGACAATAAAAGGTGCTTTCAATCCTGGGACCGGCTTTGTAAAGTATTGAACACTCTTTTCGTTATGGGCTATGTATGGTTGTGTTACGATTATTTTGGTAAAGTTAATTGGTAAAGGAATAATGTGACTGAATTGGTATGTCATTTCCGAAAGGACAGGTATTTTAACGTTGAATATTATGCTGCTATGATTGTAATAAGCTTGGGTAATAAGCTTCGTCTGAGATAATCTCAATAAACTGCTGTGTAAATAAATCGTAAATGAATTTCATTTCGTTTTGGTCAAGAATCAATTTAGAAATGACATTTAATATGGCTAAAACTTCGGCTAGGTTAGTTAAATGGTCGCTAAACAAGTCGATATTGTAATTTATTTCTTCCAAATATTGCATTTCGTGTAGGATGATTTCTTCTTTATGAATTTTGTTTGAAGTCTCTTGTGATAAATGTGCTAAATATGATTTAATTTTTCTTGCTTGTCCGAGATTTACCTGCACTATCGCTTGGTCCGGTCTGATAGGTAGTATTTCTATAAGTTGGGTCAGTACTAATGGAAATATAATTACGTTTTCTTTTTTTTTTTTTTTTGATTTCTTGTTGTAATTATTGTTATTCTTGTTATTTTGAATTTTGTGTTTTGAAAATCTTGGTGTCATTTTATTTATCCTGCATTCTTTTCTGTAAACGTCTTCGTCGATTTCAAAATTTTCGGGTTCATGGCTGTCTGTATTTAGTTTTTTCTAGTCGATTCTGTGTTTCTCTTTCCAGTTTTTCTTTAATATAAGAGTAAAGAGTTTCCTGGAAACTCGTTAAGTTTACGTAAGTAGTCATGTTCGTTATTGAATTGAACATCCCTGTCAAATTTATAAGTTCGTCCATGAAAAAGTTCGTAAGGTGTAAGATTAGTTGCAGAGTGAATAGCGTTCGTGATCTTGTTCTATTGGGAATCGAGTATGCGGCGGCAAATTTGGAAAACTTATCTAATATTGTAAGAACATGGCAATTGTTTATAGAATAAAGATCAATATGTATTATGTCAAGTGGTTTTTGGGTGTTTCTGGTATTTCATATTTAATCTTTGGAGGACTTCTATTGCATTTAAGTGTCTGGAATTTTTCACAATGGTTAATTGTTTTGAATATGTCGTATTCTCTGATGAGGTTTTCCTATTCGTCGTCATGTCTTACGTCGGTCAATTTTACTGTGCAATGTATCACCTTGAATAATTTATTATTTGAGAAATGTTTGTTGTCTGTAGTTGTGATACTATGTTTCATTTCATTTGTAAAAGATATTGTTTGGTCTTCTATAAAAAAGATATCGTTATATTGTTTGCATGATTTCATATTCTTTTTTATTCTTCTGAATTTAATCTTCTGAATCTAAATACTAGAAACGTTAAGTTCCCAGAATTTTTTTTTTTTTAATTCCTTGAATATGGGAATAATAGCTTTTTTGGTTATTTTATATTTGTTTAGAACTGTAGTAATAGTGATTGGTTGGCAATGGATTAATGATTTTTGTTCCGTATGTTCCGGATTTATAAAAGATGCTGACGCACCACTGTCAATTAAAAATTTTAGTGATTTCCCATACGGAGATGATATATTAATATATGGTAATGTGTTTCCATGTTTGTTTATTTCTACGTATCCAGTGGATTTTGGGACGCTAATGTAAAAATTTTGTGAGTCGTCTATCGTATCGTCATTGTTACCCTGTATTTCTTCATGATCGTTTTGAGAGTTTATGTTGTACATTTCTTTGTTTTTCGGCTGAGAGAATTTTGGATTTTGTGCGCTGAATGTTGTATTTGTGTTCCTAGTTGTTGTAGATCTGAAGTTAGTGTGTCCCGAATCGACATCCATTGGTTCAGTTCTACGGGAATGTGAAAATCTACTAATTCTAGAGTTTGAATCTGAATTTTGATATTTATTGATATTATTATAATTATTATTTGGTCTGTAATTTCGGAAGTTAGCTCCTGAATTATTGGAATTTTGATTTTGGTAAGAGTACCTTTGTTGTTTAAAATATCCATTATTATAGGGTTGTTGAAGATTATCTGTTTTCCTGAAGCTAGGCCCAAAAGTGTTTCTTTTTTTGATAGAAAATATTTTGTTCTTTTAGACAAAGTGACAACGCTGAGGGCAAAGAGTCAGGTCTCATTGTTCTAATTGTTGCTCCTAATGGTTCTTCGAATCCGGTGAGGAATGTGTTCAAACATATCTCTCCATAGAGGTCTTTTTTTTGCTTTTATAACGCTTTGATCTTTTTCATGAATTAATACATTGTTGTGGAGTGTTGATTGTATTTCTACAATTTGACTGTAAAATTTTTCGACATTCGCGAATTGTTTTAGATTATGCAAGTTCTTAATAAGGGAAGTTTCTGTTCTCTTGTCCGAAAAATGTAAGATCAAATGTTCTTTTATTTCATCCCAGACTAACGGTGTTAGCACAAGGTGTGCCATCAATATCCTTAAGGTGTAATAAAATTTCTTCGACATTATTAATAAATTCATATAGAAATCTATGGTTTCCATCGAATCGTGGAAGGTCTTTAATAGCGTCGGGTATACGCAAAGAGTTGAAAACGTCCACACTATTTGCACTTGGAGTATTCATTATGGATGTATTATCAGGGCAAGTATTTTATTGAACTTTTTTCAGTTTTTGGCATTTAATTTTCAATCGCAAGAATCCTTTTCCTCTTTCTTTTTTATATATGGTTTACTTTGATTTATATATATATATATATATGTGTGTGTATATATTATTTCTTTATATATTATTTTTCCTTTATATTTTCCATAAATATCTTCTTTTTCAAAAGTATCTTCTCTTCTTTTTTTAAATATATTTTTTATATTTCTTATATATTTTATATACTATTTTGTTTTTTGTTTTGTTTTATTTTATAAATATCTTCTTTTTCAAATATATCTTCTTTTTTTAATATTTCTTTTATATTTTTATATCTTTTATTATTTATTTTATTATTATTTTAAGTGTGAAGATTATCTATGATATTCCTTCATAGATGTTTTATCTTCCTTTTTCTAAATCCTAACTATGATGTTCATTCATAGTTTTAAGGGATTCTTCACTTTATATAATTACTTAATTTAATTTTTATTCTTTATTTAAGTTAATTATTTAATTTTTATTCTTTTTTTAATTACGAAAAGTGTTTTTGTACTTACAGCCATGCCCAGAAATAGATGTGCACCATGATGATTACGATGTTGTCTGCCTATGAGGCGTTGAAACGCTACGACGTATAGGGTGTTTGCATCACTTAAGGGTCCTTTTCAGTTTTCCACTTCTTTTTGTTTTTATAGTTTCTTTTTAACATTTTCCTTGTCGATTTTGAATTATCCTCTTTCCACTTCTTCATTTATTTTAATCAAAAAGGTTTTTTTTTATTTTGAATGTAACTTTTGCTCTTTTCACTTTTGTTATTTATTTATTTTTATCGAAATGTTTTTGTTTTTTTTTTTTTGAATGAAACTTTTTCACTTTTCACTTTTGTCATTTATTTATTTTTTATCAAAATGATCCTTTTGTTCTATATTTTTTTTATAAATTTTCCTTTTTTATCGAGTCCTATACGCGTTAGGCAGGACTACCGACTGCGCCAGTTATGGGTTCGTTTCCATTGATTTAATAAAAAAAATGGTTTGTTGGGACTTCTGTCCTCTTTTCAGTTTATTGTCAGAATGCTTAAAATTAATTTACAAAATATGTTTTTATGCAAAAGACAAACAGTTATTTTAATTACGTTATTAATTTATGTAATATGATATAGTTTTGGTGTGGCGTGTGTCAATTATGTTGTGTCAGCGTATGATCGGTAATTGTCGTGTATGAGTGTGAAGTGTAGTGTCAGCATGTTTGATTGAAACGCGTGTGAACGGTAATTGTTGTGTATGAGTGTGTTGTGTCAGCATGTCTGAGTGAAACGCGTGTGGACAATATATGTTGTATCAGCATGTTGCGTCAGCCGGTGGGATTGGCGGCCAACGTAACTCGTGTGTCAATTATGTTGTGTCAGCGTATGATCGGTAATTGTTGTGTATGAGTGTGAAGTGTAGTGTCAGCATGTTTGAGTGAAACGCGTGTGAACGGTAATTGTTGTGTATGAGTGTGTTGTGTCAGCATGTCTGAGTGAAACGCGTGTGAACAATATATGTTTATCAGCATGTTGCGTCAGTCTGTGGGGTTGGTGGCCAACGTAACTCGCGTCTTTCAACAGCTAAATTTGAACTGAGGAAATGGACCTCCAATGATAGGAAATGGACCTCCCCCCCCAGTCATTTAGTTCATGCTCAAGTCTTGTCATTTGTGGAAGGAAGTAGTTCAAAACCTCTAGGCATTAGATGGAATGCTAGTTTAGATTCGTTTTATTTTGATGTTAATCCAATCCCAATTAAATCCTCCTATTCTAAACGGGAAGTTCTCTCTCATATTGCTAAATTATTTGATCCTGTAGGTTGGTTAGCCCCTGTCATTGTCGTAGCTAAAATTGTAATGCAAAAAGTCTGGTTAGACAATATTGCTTGGGATGAATATCTTATTCCTACAACTCACCAACTTTTGTAGAAAATTATCCACACGTGAATTCTATTAGCCTTCCACGATGGGTTCATTATGAACCAAATTCTTTGACAGAATTGCATATATTTTCTGATGCCTCAGAGAAGGCATATGCGGGGGTAATATACATTCGGACAAAAAATTCACAAGGTAAAATACAAGTCCATCTTCTAGCATCAAAAACTAGAGTAGCGCCCATCAAATCGGTTTCTTTGCCTCGTTTAGAATTGTGTGAGGCTGTATTTGCGTCAGAGCTCCTTAAACCTATTTTAAAAGACCTTGAAATTCCAATTCATAAGGTGTACTGCTGGACCGATTCGACTATTGTATTAGCCTCGTTACGTAAAACTCCCACTACATGGACTACATTTGTTGCAAATAGAGTCTGTCGTACTCAAGAAAACGTAGGAAATGGTCATTGGTTTCACGTTCGGTCTGAGGACAACCCGGCTGATTTGGGAAGTCGTGGCGTTTCACCCGCAGAGCTAGCTAGTTGTTCACTCTGGTGGAAGGGTCCCAAGTGGTTAAGCCAAGATAGTTCAGTTTGGAACACTACGGATCTTACTCCGCAAGAAACTAATTTGGAAGCTCGAAGTGTTAAAACACACTTCTTTTTTTCTCTAAATATGAAGATATTTTAGACAAATTTTCCTCCCTTGATAGAGCGTTGCGAGTGTTGTCGTATATATTCCGCTTTCTCCATAAAACTCGTTCTTGTTATCGGTCTCAATATTCGTACGCTTCTAAGGTTGTAACATCGGCAGAAATTTCGAAAGTTAGAACTCGTTTAGCAATCTTAGCGCAAAAAGTTTACTTCCCGGAAGAATATAAATGTCTTTGCGATAAACGTCCCTAGTCTTCTACTAGTTCTCTCCTATCGTTGAATCCAATATTAGACGATGTTGGTATCATGCGTTTAAATGGACGTTTGGTTAAATCTAATACGCTGTCCTATGCAGAAAAATTTCCCATTCTTTTGCCATACTCGTGTCGTTTCACCCGACTTCTTTTTGATTTCATACATTTAAAATCTGTTCACGGTGGAAATGAACTAATGCTTCGTATCATACGCATGGAATATTGGATTCCTCATGTGAAAATTCTGATCCGTACAGCCATTAGTCGTTGTAAAGTATGTCTACTTGAGAAAAATCGACCTGAAAGAACTACGGTTACTAGAGCCTTCACTACTACCGGGGTCGATTTTACCGGTCCCTTTGATATCAAATCGTTTACTGGACGTGCTTGTCGTATCACCAAGGGGTACGTGTGTGTCTTTGTTTGTTTTGCAACAAAAGCAATTCATTTAGAAGCAGCTTCTGATCTATCGTCGGCCACTTTTCTTGCTACATTTCATCGATTTATCGGTCGCCGTGGCTGTCCCAAATCCATATTTTCCGATAACGGGACCAATTTAGTCGGCGCTTCACGCGAAATGGAAAAGGATTTTAGAATTTTTATTCGAGAAACTCGTGATACAGTCTGCTCTTCTTTAGGATATCAACAACTTTCTTGGCAATTCATACCAGCCGGTGCTCCCCAAATGGGTGGTCTTTGGGAGGCAGCCGTCAAAAGTTTTAAACTACATTTTTCCGACATGCTAAGCATTTTTCGTATACTTTTGAGGAGCTTTCAACAGTTTTGACGCGCATTGAGGCATGTTTGAACTCGCGTCCATTGTGTTCTATATCCGAAAACCCTGAGGAATTAGTTGCTCTTACTCCTGGTCACTTTCTCATAGGTGCACCACTTTTGTCCCCACCAGAACCTCTCATTGAGGAATCCCCACTGAGTTTAGTCAATCGGTTTCGTAAATTGAAGGCTTTAACTCACCAATTTTGTATTAGGTGGAAAGATGAGTATTTATTAAGCTTGCATAAACGCTATAAATGGAAATTCCCCCAAAGAAATATTGAGATAGTTGTAATACGTCATGAGAAACTGCCACCTACTTCTTGGAAATTAGGTCGTGTAATTAAAACCTACCCTGGCGAGGATGGTAATGTTCGCGTTGTAGACATTCGAACAGAAATGGGTCTTATTAGGCGGCCAGTTGTTAAACTTGTCGTGTTGACCAATTGAGTTGCTACTAATTGACTTCTTTTTATTTTGTGTTGTCATGTTCCCCTTTGTAATAGTTATGGCATCCAGTCAAGATATTTTCCCTGAGGTTGTTTTGTCGGACTACAAAGATGCTATGATGTCCGATCGAGAACTAGAGGAGGAAATGATGGCCACCAGTCCTGAACGTCCGGTACAAAATCCCGAATCCGTAATGAATATTGCTCCCACCACCTCCGTTCCTAATAATAATAATATAGCTTCTGTCGCGCCTCAAGGAACAAACTCGGTTGCGCTTAGAGTGAGATCCGCTTCTTTTAGACCCCCGGTTCCATGTAGAATTTGTTCTCAGCCTCACCCCTTATATAAGTGTACCGTTTTCAAAAGAATGTCGTTAGAGAAGTGTTTGCGAACAGTCGCCTATCACCGTCATTGCTATAACTGCCTTCGCCCTTATCATGTCTCAAAAAATTGTCCGGTCCCACACAATTGTAGATTCTGTAATGAGAGACATCACTCTATTCTACACTCGTCTCAACGAACCAGTAGGAGAAATAAATCACGCCAATATTCGAGACCCTCCGTGGCAATTGTTCCTCGAGGTATTAATCCTGTAGCTCCCCCCCATATTTTACCGACTACCATCTTACCGGTTACTCTAGTCATGGCGCTCTCACCGACTTTAGTAATTCGCTTAAGTCTACCGCATACAACAATTCCGGTACCGGCTCTTCTTGACCCTTGTTGTCCTGTGAGTCAGGTATGTGCGTCGTTAATTGAGCAACTTCGGTGGCCAACGACACAAGTAAATAATGTAACTTATGCTGACTTCTTGATTATGTCGCGTTTTGATCCGGGTCAACGACATTTTGTAACCGCAAGCGTAGCAAACATAACGCGTGGTGTCAAACCCCCTATAAATGCTCCCCAGACCCTCTTGGAATCGTCCGTCGGCTTAGAATTAGCTGATCCGACCCATCGATCTGGCCCCATCGCTATGGTTCTGGGACCAGAAATATATTCAAAAATTATTGCTCCGCGTTGATTACCCAGCCAGGGCTCCCTACCGCTCAATACACGTCATTTGGATGGGTAATCTCAGGTCCCGCCAACCTTTAAAATTATTTATATTCTTTTATATTTGTTAACTTGTTTATAATAAACATGAATTATTGAATTTATTTCACATCTGATGATTTCACACCTGCACTGAACTTGCGTTTCATGCACTTAGTTATAGATAATCAAATACTTGAAAATTTGTAATCATCTATATATTTTGAAACCTATATATTTAGATATATATGTATCAACGTGGGCGGCAAATGTATAAATTAGATAGACAGAGGGCAAACGAGACGTTACAAGACTTTGCAGCTGAGGTGGAACGTTTGGTGCTAATGACGTATCCAGGAGAGAATCACCCATTGGTGGACCGTATGAAAATCGAAACCTTTGTGAATGGCATACGTGACCCTGAGATTAAATGTGCAACATTTGTGTCACCAAAAGCGTCATTTACCGAAACCGTGTCGTTTGCCCTTGCCCAAGAGACGGCAAGAATAATTGTTAAGCCCCAGACCCACAAGATTCGTCCAGCGGGGCTGAACTGGCTCCCATCGACGATGGCCCCACAATCTCCATAGCAATAGTACAACAGAAAAGTCACAACCTAACAACAACTGGGTACATAAATGGTGACAAGCGAGTTCTGACGTTAGATACTGGCGCATCAAAGTCCATCATAAGATCAGATCTGGTAAAGGGAAAAATAACGCAACTTAATGGAGTCAGACTGCGCACAGCAACGGGGGAGTCCGCGGCAGTACACGGCAAGATTACCCTGAGACTAACTATTGCCAATAAATCGGAGAATTACGAGATTATAGTTGCCGATATCGTAGACGAAGTGATAATAGGCGCAGATTTTATGATTGCCTTTGGTATCAATCTGGATATGAAAGAGCGTGTGATGACCTGGTCTAACGTCGAAATTCCGTTAAACGTGGGCTACGATGAAAGTACACCCATTAGACGTCTGACTACGGACCACCCAGAGATAATACCGCCCTGTGCCGAAGCAATAATATGGGTACCAATGAATGGAGATTGTGGAGCCGAGAAGTTGTGGGTGGTGGAACCAGCAAAAACATAAACAGTAACATCCTAATAGCGAATGCCCTGGTGAAAAGCAACAAGGACGGATTGATTCCTGTTAGAGTTTTGAACCTGTCAAACAAGCAAGTGCAAATTCGCCAATTTTCCGATGTTGGAAAATGCACACCAGCTGAAGCTATAATTAATTTGGAAACTAGCACCGAAAAGCCAGCAGCCATGGAGAAGAAACACCTCGACGGTTACATAAAAGAGTGGACACACCAAATATCAACTTCCGAGAGGAACAAGGGTAAGCAGCTATTATGGAAACATGCCTCTACCTTTGCGTTGACAAAAGAGCACCAAGGAAGAACATCAGTGGTGAAGCATGAAATCCATACAGCAGACGCGAGACCCATTAAACAGCCTCCAAGAAGTGTTCCCCTGGCAAAAAGAGACGAGGTCCAGAAGCTGACAAGTGAAATGGAAAAGAGTGGTGTAATAGAACCATCGTCAAGTCCATGGTGCTCCCCAGTGGTCTTGGTCAAGAAGAAAGACGGAACACCCGATTTTGTGTGGACTACCGAAAGTTGAATGATGTCACCAAGAAAGGCAGCTATCCGCTCCCAAGAATCGACGACACATTGGACACATTAGCCGGGACGTCATGGTTCTCCACCCTCGACCTGCAGAGTGGGTACTGGCAAGTAGAGATCGCCGAGAAAGATAAAGAGAAAACAGCGTTTGGCGTTAATGGGGGTCTCTGGCAATTCAATGTCATGCCATTCGGACTCTGCAACGCCCCGGCTACATTTGAAAGGCTGATAGAGCGTGTGTTAAAAGGGCTGCAGTGGAAGTCGTGCCTCATATACCTGGATGACATCATAGTCATGGGACGCAACTTCGACGAACACATCAAGAACTTAAAGGATGTTCTACAGCAGCTTTCGTCTTCAGGCCTCAAGTTAAACCCAAAGAAGTGCAGTCTCTTCCAACGAGAGGTGAAGTTCCTGTGGCACCACGTGACGCCGGAGGGCATATCGACGGATAAGGAGAAAATTCAAGCCCTCAGAGATTGGCCGCAGCCCCGAAATCTCCATGAGCTGTGAAGCTTTCTGGGTCTCTGCACCTACTACCGTCGATTTGTCCCAAATTTTGCCAACATCGCCGCCTGTCTACACCGCTTGACGCAAAAAGGCCAGAGTTTTCAGTGGGGCAACGACCAAGAAGAGGCATTCAGAAAGCTCAAAGACATGCTATGTAGAGCCCCCATTTTGGTATACCCTATACCTGGTGGCAAGTTTGCTCTGGACACAGACGCAAGTGCGTGCGTCATCAGTGGCGTCCTTTCCCAGGAAATCGACGGACAGGAAAAAGTCATCGGGTACTACAGCCGGACATTATCGAAGCCTGAGAGGAATTACTGTGTGACGAGGAGAGAGCTGCTTGCTGTCCTTGAGAGCGTTAAACACTACCACAAATACCTATATGGCCAGCATTTTCTGCTGAGGACCGACCACGCTGCTCTCCAATGGTTGCTGCAGTTTAAGGAAGGTCAACTAGCCCGTTGGATTGAGAGGCTCCAGAGTTATGACTTCAGAATCGAGCACAGAAAAGGCGGAAAACACGGTAATGCTGATGCCCTGTCTCGTCGGCCATGCAAGGTAGAATGCAGGCATTGCTCAAAGGCTGAGTGTAAAGAGAATATCATTGATGTCCGACTATTGCAGTTTGAGTCGAGTGAAGATTGGTCGACGGAACAACGAGGGGATCCCATTCTGGGCAAAATAATTTCGGCCATAGAAACGGGCAAGCGACCTAGTCGCAATGAAATTACCTCCGAAAGCCCTCTTTTAAAATCCCATTGGGCCCAGTGGGACAGTCTACTTATAATAGATGGCTGCTTATATCGCAAATGGGAAAGTGAGGACGGTAAATCTCATGCAGCAGTATAATTCAGGAGCCCCTTTTGAAAGAATCGCAATGGATGTTGCTGGACCGTTCCCAATAAGCGACTCTGGGAACCGGTATATCTTAGTGGTCATGGATTACTTCAGCAAATGGCCAGAGGTTTATGCTATCCCAAATCAAGAAGCCAGGACAATTGTGGATGTGTTCAGCAAAAATTGGATTTGTCGCTATGGTGTTCCATCTGAGGTTCATTCCGATCAAGGTAGGAATTTTGAATCAGCGATTTTCAAGGAAATGTGTGACTCCTACGGAATCAAGAAAACCAGAACGACGCCCCTACATCCACAATCAGATGGCATGGTGGAAAGATTAAATCGCACCCTGGAAGAACATCTACGGAAAGTGGTGGACAGTGGCCAACGAGACTGGGATGAGCATATTCCAAAGTTTTTACTGGCTTATAGATCGGCCATTCATGATTCCACATCCCGGACCCCAGCCAAAGTTCTGTTCGGAAATGAATTAAAGCTACCTGGCGATTTGATATTCGGTGCTACCCCAAACGACGATGTGAACCAAGATGAAGACAGTCGAAACTCTTTTAGTAAAGTCCACGATGCAGTTCGCCATCGAATAAAAATGGTTAGCAACCGCATGAAGGCAAGGTACGATCGAGCGGCAAATACCGATGGGTTTCAAGAAGGGCAACTGGTACTATTGTTCAATCCACAACGAAAAAAAGGACTATGCCCCAAATTGCAAACGCACTGGGAAGGACCCTACAAGATTGTCACGAAAATCGCACGTCGTTTATCGCATCCAGAGGAGCGACAGTCCCAGGTCGAAGATGAAAGTTGTACATTTGGAGCTGCTGGCCCGTTACGGAACGGGAACTGTGCCTATTCGGGACGAACAGGCTTAAGCGGGGGGCAATGTTACGAATATAACTTTAGATTTAAGATTAATTTAGATGAATTCCGTTAATTTAAGAATTTAAATTGTAACGTAAATTTCTACTACGCAGTTTATTCGAATAACTTCACAACAACAACTACTGTATAGATTTTTCTACATCCCTCCATTTCCTCTTTCATTGTCTATTTTGTTGTTGTTGACGTACAATTCTTGTTAAACGTCATCATTGATGTTCGCTTAATTCCTCTTTCTTTGTTACTCCCTCGCCTGAATATGTGTTGTTGTTATTGTTCACTCAATGTAAGTTTGTATGTGTTTGTTGCATTGGTAGATTTTTCGTAATCTAGGTGTTACCAGATCGTCTAGAAACTTCTGTAGCGACAGGCAAGGCTCATATAAATAGGGGAAATGGCACGGCAGTTAGTCAGTTGTGAATCAGATCGCGAATTGAAACCGTCAAGTAACGTAAAGCTGTAAAGTAACGTGCAAAGTAAAGTTGTGTCAATAAAATCATTGTAATAATCGTAATCAGAAAGAACCCGCGTTTTATTTAGTACGAACTGTATTGGGAAATAAAATAACGTCTACACGGGATTAAGTAAAATCCAAGAACGTAACAATATAATCAATTGAAAAACTATATTCTCCTAAATTTATTAGCCATTTCTGGAGTCTGGAATTTATATCTTTCGCTGTATATTTGGTCATTAACCACTTGAATGGTTGGTGGTCACTTTACAAATCGAAGTTACTCCCATCAGTTGTTACTTTAAACTTTTTACGGAAATCAGGGTATCTCAATATTGGCGAGTTAGTAATGAGATCTTTCAGTTTTTCGAATGCGACAAGATATGCCGGGTCGTTAGCATTAATTTTCTCGTTTTTCTTGAGACATTTTGACATGAGAAATGCAATCTTTGCATAATCCTTTGCGAACTTTCTATTGAACCCTGTCATTCCCAATAGTGATTTGATTTTCTGTATTTGGGACTTTAAGTTTTCGTATTATAGATGTTTTATCTGGATTTGGCTTGATGCCATGAGTAGTAAGGACATGGCCTAAAAATGGTGTATCTTTTTTTAGAAAGTCGCATTTGTCGACTTGAATTTTTAGATTCGCCTTTCTTAATAGTTTAGAGATTTTTTCTAGGATGGTCATATGTTCCTCTAGGGTGTGCTAAACACAAGAATGTTATCCATGTAGACAACGCAGGTTTTATTGATATGATCCTTTAGAACTTCATTCATAAGCCTGTGGAAGGTGGACGGTACGTTTTTTAGGCCAAAAGCAATCGGATAAACTCGTAATGACCCGTTGGGGTTGAAAATGCCGTTTTCTTCCTATCCTCCTCTCTGAATGGAATCTGGTGGAAGCCCTTGGCTAGGTCAAGGGAAATGAAGTATTGAGATCTACCAAGTTTATCCAACAGGGAGTTAAGGTTTGGAATAGGGTATTTGTCATCTACCGTAAATTCGTTTAATTTTCGGTAGTCAACAACGAGTCTGTATTTCTTTTTACCGGAGTTATCTAACTTCTTTTCTACTATCCACAATGGGCTATTATAAGAGGAGTTGCTTTTCCTTATAATGTTTTGTTTGAGCATTTCTTAAATTTGGCGGTTTATTTCTGAATTTTGAAAGCAACCTTCGGGTTATTTCTTCTTCTTCGGAATTGAGGTGATCAAAATTGAATTTTTTTGAATTATCATTTGTTTCTATTGGTTCTAAAGAACATATACTTTCAATTTCATTTGGATAGTTGTATTCTTCAAAAAAAATAATCTAGACCCCAATATATCGATGTATTGTTGATCGCAGTTTATCTTAATTTTCAAAGCTTTTAAGAAATGTTGGCCTATTATGCCGGAAAAAATTTCATTTGAGAAATCTATTAGTTGCCACTGAAGTGTTCCGGGGCACCTGAATTATATAGGAAAAGGAGTGGTTACGGCATAATTTACCTTATTCAATCCATTGAGTGTTTGTAATAGTGCGGGTTTTCTAGAATTGTTTTTGGAAATTGTTCTTTTAGTAATTTATTTTTTAGAATGCTGGTTGTTGAACCAGTTTCAATTAAGCGTCTAATTTTTGTTTTTCAGTTGTTATTGATACTATTTGCAACTTTGTTTTAGGCCACGCTAAAAAATTTACTACCACTTGAACTTCTGGTTCCGTTTCTTGGATGGCTTCTACCTCCATGTATGAGGGAGAGTTCGACTGTTGGGTGTCAACGCTCATATGTGAAAGTCTTGTTTGTTCTGTGAGCTCTATTAGTTGATTGTGTTTTTGTGTACTATTTTTTCGTCGCTGTTATTGTAGGTTGTATGGAATTTATTACGATAGAGTAACCCTAATGTTGTGTATTTTAAAATAATGTCTATCATTTTTTCGTCCCCGTTTAGGTGTGCTCTCAATGGTCCGTCTATTTTTCCTATCATGATGTTCACAAGGTCACGATCGACACACAGAGGTGAGTAGATCTCTGGCCTTGGGGCATCGAAGTCATATATCTCTGCTAGTTCATATTTAGATTTTTCGAAGAAACTAAATAATTCGCTTAAATTTCTTACCTTAACTAGTCTACAAGAGTTGAATACGCCAGAATATTTTTTTCCTGGGTTGTAGATGATGTTTCAGAACTTCTTTGATATTGTCCCACGTTGCTTTGAGTCCCAATTGTCTGATCAAGAAGGAATAGTTGCCGTTAATTTTTTCGTTGACGATGATTTGTAGGCCCTAGGTCTGGCTCCAATGGCTTCAGCCGTCTAAATTGTTCTATGATGTCCCTAGGGGATAAGGTTAAATCATTAGTTTGGTTGTTGCTTGGATGTTGTAGGGCTTGTTGTTGGAGTTGTTGCTGTTGCTCTAGAATCTGTCGTTCTTGTTGAACGATCACTTCTGGAATTTGCACGTTAAGTTCCTCCATGTCATCAAGGTTTCGATTTGCGTCAAACTTGTGCATAGATAACAGTAGCTGCTTTATTTATAATATCTTTTAATTATATAAAAGAGTTTTTGTTTAATATATATATATATATATATATTCGCTTTAACGAAGGTTCTTTTTATTTTATTCTTTAGAATAAAATAACCACGACTGTGCCTGTTATAATTCCGGAGAAAAACAAACAAAATTCGAACATAGGTTTTAGAACTTTTTTCGGTTCTGTCTTAAGACTAACTTAACTTGTACTTAATTTAATTTAAATAACTAAGTGTTACAAAGTGGGAATGTCTGTTCAGCATATTATGCGTTTTGCAATCATGAAATTGAAAACCAACAGAAACTCATTTTGTTGCTGCCGCTAGTTTCTGTTGTGTTTGCTTATTTGGTATATTTCATTATTATGTGGTTTATGTTTGCAGTGGCGTAGGGATCAACGGGGTACGGATACGTAACTCGCCTGTTGGTGCGAATATAGAAAATAGAAGAAATAAAACGTGATTATTAGTAAATATATTCAGGCGTAACTCGCCTGTTGGTGCAAATATAGAAAAGAGAAGAAATATCAAAGAAATAAAACGTGATTATTAGTAAATATATTCAATTCTTGGATTTACTAGTGGTTCTTTCTTTTCTAACAACAACAAATAAATTATCTTATGTAATCTATGGTGGTGGCGTCAGAGGCCTGTTAGTAGTAAAGCTTAGACGTTAGATCTTCTTGACGGTTAGTTAGCAAGGGAACGCAGAATTTCACGTGGATCGCAGAGAATCATAGTGATCGCGGAGGATATTCGAGTGAGTGTCGAGCAAGGGGAGCAACCCAACAACAACAACTATTGGATCCCATTGATCAGTGGCGATGTCATAGACTGACATTGCGGCGAGACAAGTACTAATTCCACATTGGATGATTTTCAAACTAAAAAAATTTCTAAATAAGGGATATCAAACAATTTTTGGTGTGAGAATTTACGACAATACCTCGCACAAAGCTTTCCAAGCCAAAGGGACAAAGCTTTCCAAGCTAAAGGGAAACTATGATTTGTAAGGGGAAATCTTGAAACGATTTTACGAGCCTCACCGGAGGTCTTCTGCAATAAATGACAGAGACGTTCAATGTCCGAAAGTATAGAATTTGCATTGGACTTTATTCCACAACCTTCGAATTTCTGAACTATGAATTTCGCGGATGTAGACTGAATACGTAGATGCTTTTACATTTTCATATGATGCTATACTTTTTAAAACAATCCCAGTAGCTCTAATAAAACTAGTGAGAGCAGTTTTCGACATTTTATTTCTAAAATGTGAGAACCCGCAAATTGAATTTTAAACAAAAACTAATTAAATTTTTTCATTCAACAAAGGTTGCTATAGCTCAACCAAAAACATGCAAACTGCAGCAAAAAATTAATAATTTTACTCAAGTATTATTTGCTCTAATAGAAGGGGATAGTTGCCGACTGTAGAGTACAAATGATAAAAATGATCAAAAAAACTACTAATAAACAATATTTATTCAAAAAATATTACAAAAATATTTTTGTACACTCCACCAATTTTCGATGTTTTGGGGTTCTTGCCCCCATATAACGGTACCTCCCAATTTACGGTATTTTGGGGGTTTAGCGCATTTTTAAACCAAATTCGCTGAAATTTCGTACAATAAGTCCTTATTGGGTACCAAATTTCTTCACTAAAAATTATAAATATAGGCCCAATTTTCGGGTTGCCCCCATGTAAGACACCCTCAATTTTCGGTATTTTGTGGTTCTTTAACACGTTTTTCAACATAATTCGTAGTAATTTGGTATTTTGTAGTCGCATATGGTAACAAATCTTCCCTACTTATATTAAAATAGTTAGCTGATTTTTTCCGTGTGTAGCGGTTGTCCCCATATAGGCGTATTCTACCATAGCATAGGGTAAAGCCGTTACTCGAAATAGTCTGTTTTACACTACAAATTGTGGAATTCCAAGACGATTTAGCCATCGGTTATACTCATTCCGTTTTCTAAGAAAATCGTGATAAAAACTCGAAGCTGACGATAATGAATTATATCGGCTAGCATTTAGGCATCTACCATGCGTTGTTAGTATCAGTTCACGTTTTGGGGTTTTCATTAAAAATTGCTGAAATTTGTATTTGGTGTACGGTTTGTAGAATTATCGGTATAAATTAAATTGTTGGTATGTTCCCTATATGTTGGGAGTCGGCCCAACCCGATCGATGACGACATCGATATGGACCTTATCGATTTCAATAAATCATAATCGATGAGGTCCCATCGCAAGAACAAAAATAGCACTCTTCATCTTGAAGTGAAAATAAGTGAATCGCTAGATCAAAATAGAATTCCGTTAATTTTAACATTTTTGAAAAGAATTAATAAAAGACCGACAGTGTCTAATTATTGAATTTGAATTTTATTTAAAGTGTTTTAATTTGCAGTCAACAATATGTAAGTATCGTCTGAATACTCGTTGTGTTGTTATAGTTGCAAATTTATATTGTTGTCCGTCTTGTTCAACAATAAACTTTGATTCTAAAAGTACTCAGTAGAATTAGAATCCCTACAAGTGCTTTCGACTGTATCGGAACTTGTACATGGTCCATCGAAGAACCGGCTTATTTGCTAAAAATCTCAAAAAAGACCTTAAAACATTTTATAAAGCTATTCACTTTACATTATAAAATTGGCGCCTTTGTATTTTGTTTTTGTACCAACATACAACAATTCGATAAAGCGACAGAGAATATTTTATGTGTGTATATTTGTGAAATCCACAAATATATTAACATCATTTATTTATAAAAAAAACACCCTCACTTTGCTGCATCAATTTTTTTATACATTTGTTTTGTAACTGTTTTTGTCACATTTGCTATGATACATTTGTTTTGTTTATGATTTACAAAAAACACATAAGAACATTTGTAATATTTTTCGTTGTTGTGTGTGATCGATCTGGCAATTGATTGTTATACGGGCTATCGATCAGCTGGTGTGGCCAAAATAGTTAGTACGACGTAACGTAAGGTTGCATATCGTAACGTATAAAATGTAGCACATACTTTAAATTCCATTATAAAAATAGTAGTATAGTAAATAAAATAACGAAAAATTATAAAATTAAAAAAAACAAATAAATAAAAATAATTTGAAAAAGTCATATAAAATAAATAAATATTCATAAATTCATCATATATAATTTGATATATTGAGAATAGAAAAATATACAAATAAAACATAAAAACATATTTTAATTTTTAAAATAAATTGATAGTAGAAGTTTTTATTTTTATTACATGTTTTTATTTTTTTAGTTGTATATATCTTGTTCTTGCGTATTATAACTAATTTCTAAATTATTTTAATCAATCCTTTTGAACGATTTAATGTTTTTCTTTATCACTCATAGTTATTATATAATCTCTATATTTTATTCCCATTACTGTATATGGTCCTAAGTATTTACTTTCAAGTTTATGACCTACTTCATTTCTTAGTAAAACTAAATTTCCTATTTCTACAGTAAAGTCATAGATTTTCCTATCATATAATTTCTTCTGTTTTATTTTAGACTTTTCTGTCCTTAATTTGGCACGTTTGTATTCTACTTCTAGCCTCTATCTAGTTTCCTTAGTATAATTATCAATCTTATCTGTAATACCTACATTTACAAGTTGTGTAGGGGGTCTTCCAAATACTAGCTTATCAGGACAGTATTGGTGTACCGTCGATGGCGTTGTATTATAACAATAAAACAATATTGGGAATATCTTAGCCACACATCCCAGTCGTTTATGTCAACGAATATCTAAAAATACTCATTTAATGTTTTATGACTACGCTCTACTGTGCCAAGTGTTTGGTGGTGATACGCAGTTGATGTTAATTTATCAATTTTGAGATATTTACAGATATCTGACATTAAAAAAATTGTATATTTAGTATTTTGGTCCGTTATGAACATCTGCATTTGTAGCGCTTTTACCAGTAACTGGAATTGTTACAAGATACTTAGGTCACAAATTAGTGTTATCGCGTTCTCATTACCATTCTCTGTTTTTGGTGGTAGGTATTGGTAGGTGTTGGTGTAATAGTCATTGGAGTTCTGGTGTGTGTTGTTGTTTTAGCTATGTGACATCTGTTTCACTTTTTACATAGTCTCTAATTGTTTTTGTCATTTGTGGTCAATAGTAATATTTCCTTATTTTCAACAGGGTTCGCGTAATCCTTGTATGGTCTCCTACTATTGGATCGTCGTGGTATTTCCTCAGGATTTCAATTATTGTGGACTTATATTTTTTTCTAATATTGCCACTTTTTGTAGTAGCGCTACCTTTATTCTTTTTAAAATTTTATTGCACATATCTTTAAATTTATTTAATAAGACAGATTCAAAAATTTGTTTAGTGACATTTTATGTTGTGGCGTTTTATGCGACCCGGCTTCTAATTCAAGCCTATGGAAAAATTTACCTAATCTATAGTTCCATTGGAGTACATGTCGCTCACTCTAAAGTTTGAGATAACTTTTTTCCCTGGTTTAAGTCAACATTTAATGGAATCTAGTTTAATCCGCACAAATTTACGTACATCATTATTATTAATGACTTCATAGACATTGGGCTCCTATATTGTCCTTGTAATTCTTGCTGATCGTGTCATTATCTTCAAGATTATTTTACTCATGTTGTTTAATTAAGAATTATTTTCCATATTTTAAAAGTTAGTTTAAATTTTCCTATCGTTAGAATTTGTACATCAATAGAAAAAATACAACTTTGCGCTTTCGCACAAAGTTACTGATATAAATTCTAACTAGTAAACAAACAAGAGCGCCACTTTGCAACAACAAGCGATCACTTGTTTTTGGATTTTTGTCCACAACACAGCCATATTGGATATTCGTCCACCGTTCAACTTATTATTATAAAAGGTAAAATATTGTTGATCAAACAACACAGCCATATTGGATATTCGTCCACCGTTCAACTTATTATTATAAAAGGTAAAATATTGTTGATCAAAACAATATTTAATAAAGAATTGGATTTTTTGTTTAATTTATTTATTTTGTTTATTTCTTTAATTGCCTACGCAAACATTGGTCCATTCCGAGCCGAATCGAATTAGTGTCCTCAACAAAACCAAGAAGAAGAACTAATTGGAATTTTTTTCAAAGGCGCTCTGACTCCGTCAGCATCACATCAACAATCCATCCATCTCTCATCAATTACAAATATTTCATAATATTGTTTAAGGTGAGTACCGTCAATATTAGTGAGAATACGCGAGTGTGTTTTTGTTTTTTTTTACAAAATATATAAAAAAAGTGATATTCCAAAAATATACAGACGTCCGTCTTACACCACCGTCACGTGTGGTTGTTGTTATTCTCTTCACGAATAACTTCACTGCATATTCTTATTTAGCGAGAATACGGCAAAAAATAAACGAAACAAAAAGTGCAGTGAACCACTCAGTGATAGTTGTTGTAGAAGGAATAAAAACACTAACAAATTTACTAGTCATCAACTCTTGAGTGGTTGCAACAACCATCACTGCTTGGCTGTTTATCGTTGAACTACTATTCACACGCACGCACACTTATATCGTAATTTCGAGGGTCGGTTACTAAGTCAACATGCGAAGACCGGTGAAAAAGTTTGGTAAATTAAAATAAAAATGTTTTATTGATTTTTTTTTTGGTAAACATTTTGGAACGGTTTGAAAATTAATTTGTAAGGACGACCTACCGTGCACCATACATTTAACGGAAAATAAAATTTTCAACATTTTTATTATTGTTTACCTATTATAATATACCATTTGAATATAATTTGTTCTACTTAATATTTTCTGGGAAAATTTATTGTTGTTGGCCTTGAAGTGCATTTTACAGTCCATGCACCCTACATTCGGTCAACATTTATTAATAATTTGAATTTTTCATTGAAGTAGCTTTGGCAATTTTTTATAAATTGTTGATTCGTCATATGGAATAATGTCATTAGTGTATTATTCGATACACTTAATAAAAAATAAATAAAATTTAGTACACAGAGAAAAATTTTGTGATTTTTCACACACTGTGAAAAATTTGGTTGATTATTTTTGCAGATTCTTTGAGTTTTTATTGTATTTTTCGATACAATAAGATAACAATTTGGTATTTTTTATAAAATCTCAACAATATTTATATTTTTTGATAATATCTTCGTATTTTCTTATTGGTTTTCTTCGAAACCTTTTGTTTGCAAGTTGAGATTTAGTATTCTAATATAGAATTTCGTTAAGTATATTGATTTTTTTTCAATTTTTATTTGGGGTTCTCCATTTTTGATAATTTCTATTGTTTGAAGTTGAGAGTTTCATTCTTCATTCGGGCTGCTGATGCGTTGATCAAATTCGATGCTAACCTCGTTTCTCTCCAAGATGAAGATTTTAATATTTACGCATTAGATATTCAGGCTGCTAAAGTTATAGAAATGTGGTCTAAGGCGAAAGAAATGTTTGATAAATGCCTTACTCATTTGCAAACTCGTGACGAGGGTGATCCAGATGACTTCACATCAGCAAAAGCGAAAAACCGGACTGTTTTTAGAGCCTATATTCATAGCCTTGCTTTGATTAAAAGAAAGCTAGATGAATTACGTCCTCAACCAAAGACATCTGCGGTTTCTAATGTGCCAAATATGGCAAGTTATCCAGGGTGTAAATGAAGTTCTGTCCATTTCCCAAATTTCCTTTCCAGCTGAAGCAGCTGAGGACGTTTCGGGTATAGATAGTTCTATAATAGTTCTCATTCTATGAATTTACCGCCCTGTGATATTGATGTGTTTAAAGGCTATTTTCTTTCGTGGCCAACCTTCCGGGAATTATTCTCAGCCGTTTTTATTAATAATAATATTAGGTTAAGTGACATTGAGAAATTATGTCATTTAATAAAGAAAACAAATGGCAAAGCTAGGGATATAGTTTCAAAATTCCCATTGACCCATAAAAGCTTCAATTTAGCATGGAAGGCTCTTAAGGAAACATATGATAATGTTCGCATACTTGCCAATAACCAATTAAAGTTGTTATTTGATAATCCGGTGATGGACAATGAGACATTTTCAGGTTTGAAAAATATTCAAAGAGCAATAAATAGTTGTATTTCCGCTATGGCGATCTACAAAGTTTCTACAAACGATTGGGATCCCATACTTGTATTTATTTGCATACAAAAGTTGCCTAAAATTACCGTCACGTTATGGAAAAAATAGTTCAAAATAAGTCGGCGTTGTCATCTTTGAAAGCATTAGATAGTTTTCTTTCAGAGAAAATTCAGGCACATACGTGTCTCAAGTATATTCACGGTATCTACAAAGATTGAAAAGAAGGCTCGGTCCCATTTTTCCAAATCGGTCCCTTCTAAACCAGTCGGTAATCCTACGGGCAAATTCTGTGTATTATATTCTAACGTAGTCCATTCGCTTCGCTTGTGTCCTGAGTTTCTAAAATTGGCAGTGGAGGATCGGTTCTATGTACTTCTACAATTTAGTTGCTGCTTGAATTGTTTAACTATAGGGCATGAAGTAAAGAATTGTATAAGTAGGCATATTTGTGGTAAGTGTTACAAGCGGCATCATACGCTCCTTCATAGAGAAAGTCAAAATGTGAGCTCGTCACAAAATTTGCCCAGAGTTGATATTGCCCCACAATCCACTTCGAATCTACGTCACCCTCTACATCGTCCGGCTTAGCACCTGGTGATTCGAGTAGTTTTTCATGTTTCCCAAAATCGGAGTGTGTTAGGCACAGCAATTATTCACATTCTGCATAATGGTGTTGCATATCCTGCTCGGGCGCTTATAGAACCGACTTCTGAAGCTTCCGGGTGGATAAAACAGGCCCAGTTCCAAATTCAAATGTTAGAGTTTATACTACTACCATCTCCTATGTAAAAGAAGATCCAAAGCGCGCAATATTGTCTCCTTCGGACAAATATTGCGAAGAAAATTATCAATCTACAACTGTCAGGGACTCTGATGGCAGATATGCAGTTACGTTGCCAATTAAACCAAAATATATCGTGATATATATTGGAGTTGTCACACCTAACGGGGACGTTTTCACGAATTTGCTGGCTTGTAAGACCAAAGTTGCTCCACTTCTCGATACTGATATGGAAAGGTGAGGTGTAAAAAGCCATTTTTTAATTTTTTTGTCAACTATACTGACATTTTGGAAAAATGTTTTGTCCTTGAATTTTGGATTACGTGTATCCAACCACACGTAATCCAAACATGTTCCGATTTTTCTATAAAACTCATCCTCTGCATAAAGGAAAACATAATTTTGAAGAGAGGACTCTTTCGAGTTCGGAGATAAATATGGTAAAAGTCCGTTTAGCAATGTTGTCTCAAAAGGTACATTTTGCATTTTCTTATGTAGAACGTCATCCAATATTACTTCCGTATCATAGTAAATTCGCTAATCTAATAGTAAATGATATTCATATTAGGTCCATCCATGGACAACTTCAATTGATGCTGAGGCTAGTTCGTAGTGAATATTGGATACCCCGTCCCACCACCGTCTCACAACCTTAATAAGTCGATAGAAACGGTGTTCATAATATAAAAGTCGAGCATGCGCTCAAATCATGACAGCACTCCCTATGGAGGGAACGACATTAAGTGTTGATTTTGCTGGCCCGATAGAGATCAAGTCATTATCTGGTAGATGCTGCAAGATAACTAAGGGTTATATCTGCGTTTTTGTTTGCTTTTCTACAAAAGCCATACATTTAGAGGCCGCTTCTGATTTGTCTACGGCAACTTTCATAGCAGCATTCTATAGATTTATTTCCAGACGTGGTTGTCCTGTTTTCTGATAACGGCACCGTTGGCGCTTCTAGAGAATTAGAAGATAATTTCAAATGCGTTATACGTGAAAATAGAAAAGGTTTGTGTTCTGAATATCAGTATCAGGAAATCTCGTGGAATTTTATCCCTGCTGGTGCCCCCCACATGGGTGGGTTATGGGAAGCAGCTGTAAAGAGCTTTAAACACCGTTTTAGAAAACATACCAATAACTCAAAGTATACGTTTGAAGAATTGTCAACTCTTCTATCGAGAATTGAAGCGTGCTTAAATTCACGACCATTGTGTTCTATGAACGATGGCCCACATTCGCCAGTGGCACTAACTCCAGGTCACTTTTTAATTGGAGAAGAGTACTTGAAAAATCTACATAAACGTTATAAACGGAAGTTCCCTCAGCGCGATATACAACAGGATGATTTAGTGGTAATTCGTAACAAACAACTAACGCCCACGACGTCGACGTCCGGGCGTCGATGGTCATGTCCGCGTGGCAAATGTTCGCACGGTGTTGCAAGACGACCAGTTGTTAAGTTGATCCGTCTGACCAACGAATAAGTTGTTCTCACATTATTTTCCCGGCATCTTTCATCTTTTTCACAGAATGGAAAACATGAGAAAGATAGCCGCTACTCTTCCCAACATTGAGGATGTCCTTTTACTGTCGGACGAGGAGAAAGAATTTGACACTCAATTGGCCCGTATTGATAAAAATGAGATCGAAAAAATGAAGGCTACCCCTATCCGGGAGATTGCACCAAGTCCTCCAGTCGTTAATTAAGGCAAACGAGAGCGAAGTGACTCTTATCCGGGAGAATGCACCACTTCGTTCTTTTATGGAGATAATGGAAGCAGCTCATATCCGGGTTCCGAAAAACCCAATTCCGTATCCGCGGATCAATCTAGGTCGGTTCCGTCGACCCTCACATTACGGAAAAACTCTAGTCCGAGAAGAAGTGAAAGATGTGAATTGTGCAATAAGTGTCACAAATTACGAGATTGCCACAAGTTTCACAGGCTCTCTCGCGAGAAGAAGGTTCGGGTATAAAAAAAGGCTGTGTTCCAACTGCCTCTATGGAACCCACTTTTAAAGAAAGAAGATGTCAGATATGCCAAAATGATCATCATACGCTGTTACATCCCAGTAATAATGCTTCGAATCCCGATCTAAGGAATCGAAGCAATCGACAAATGGTTCCAGTTCCGTCCGTCCCAATATTCCAGTCCGTCCCAATATTCATTTCTGGCCAACATCCTATTCCCATGTCCGTGCCCATTTTCTCGTTCCAACCCACTGTCACCTTAACTCCGACTATAGTACCTAACCTCATTGCTTCACTTTGCAACAACAAGCGATCACTTGTTTTTTTGTATTTTCGTCCACAACACAGCCATATTGGATATTCGACCACCGTTCAACTTATTATTATAAAAGGTAAAATATTGTTGATCCAAACAATATTAAATAAAGAATTGAATTTGTATTTTTTTTGGAAAAAAAGATTTTTTGTTTTATTAATTTGTTTGTTTTTTCTTTTTTTTGGTTTATTTCTTTTATTGCCTACGCAAACACATGTCTTTGGGTTCTTCAATCGTTATACGGGATAGAGCATCAGCTAATCTATTGTCCTTCCCCTTGAGGTACTCCATGGTGAAATCATACTCTTCCAAATCTATTCTAATTCGAGTTAGTTTGGAACTAGGATTTCGCATAGGGAATAGATATACAAGTGGTAATTGGTCTGATCTTACTAAAAATTTTCATCCGAAGACGTAAGGTCTAAAATGATTAATTGCCCAGTGTATAGCAATCAGGTTTTGTTCTATTGTTGACTTGTTGCTTTCGCCTTTAGTGTTGCACTCCATTTGCGTGCTTGCTGCCATCCGTGGTTATGCAAAATTCCTATTGTAGCATTGGTTGGTTTCATTTTAATGGCGTCGTATTTACTTTACTCTGGAAGTATTCCCTTATCTGTATATTTATGTCCCAGAAACGTCACTTCATGCATGAAAAATGGATATTTTCGGGATAGTTTCAAATTATATTGTCTACATAACTGAAAACATCATTCAAATTCTTATACATGTGTTCTTTAAAACAACCACCAAATCCTCCATGTAGAAGAATGCTTGGAAGATTTTAGGCCTGAAAATGCAAGAGCATCATGCGCTGAAATGGGTTCGGTGCAATTTTCAATCCGTACGAAAGTCGAGTATATCGATATGAGCCACTACTCGTTGAAAAAGAAGTAACGTTGCGTGATTTTTCCTCTAGTGGAATCTATTGAAATACGGAATAATAATGAATAATATTTTGCTCTACCCATTTGATCTAGAATATCATCAATTTTTTGTTGACCTAACGATAATCTACTACCAACTGACATCATTTTTCTGTTGAGTTTGGCAATGGTTTCTGGGGTACTAAGAGAAGAGGGCTGTTGTATTCGGAAATACACGGTTCCAATATGCCATCTTTGATTAGTTTTGAGAATTGTTTATCTATTTCTGACTTGTGTGATTCAGGAATCTTATAATTATTTATATATACAGGTGTATTGTCATTCAGTCTGAGTTTTTGTTTGTAGAAGTTGTTTGCAGTTATAGGCTCGCTATCAATACCGACAACATCGCTGCACTCCGCACATAGTTTTGTTAGTCATTTTTCAAAGAGAGATAGAAATTTCAACTTTTCCAATTTTTTTTTGTCCTATCATCCTGCTGTGGTGTGACCGATACTTTTTCATAGGTTTTTAGGGATTCAAATTGAATGTCCTTTCTGTTTATTGCAGCGTCTTCCGTAGTCGTATTAATTATTCCTATCAAAGCGACTTCACTGTCTACTATTGTGCTGTATGTTATGGTTTCCTCGTTAATGGTTTCTAGTACCATATTGTGTTCTGTCATTGTTATTTCTATATTGACCTCCGCGTCCTCGGTGTCGTCATCTGTTACTTCCATGATAATGACCTTTTCCTCTTTGTTTATAATACAACACCACATTATCATTGCCAGTTGCTTCTGTGCAACTATTGACGAATTTGGATATGGCGTCATTCATTGTATTGGAATTGTCTGCCTCCATGACAACTTTTACTTTACTTTCGATAGAGAAATTTTTTGTCATGGCTTTAATATCTTGTTGCGTGCTGTATTTTGTGGCCATGGGAGATATAAGCATCTTCGAGCGATTTTGTTAAGTCTGCAAATGCCTTATTGTTTAAGTTTGCTGTTTTATTTTTATACCCTCCACCATAGTATGGAGGGTGCATTAAGTTTGTCATTCCGTTTGTAACTCATCGAAATATTCATTTCCGACCCTAATTTTTTCGGATAGCGCCCATATAAGGGAATCCCCAAATTTCTGTATTTTGGGGTTCTTGAGAGCGGTTTTTAACCGAATTTGCTGCAAATTTGGTATTTTGTACTGCTATATGATAACAAATCTCCCTACCAACATTTTGTAATATTCCCCCCTTTTTGGGGTCGTTCCCATATAACCCCCTTTTTATACCTTCCACCATAGTATGGAGGGTACAGTATTCCACGGTTAATTACTCCAATTTCAGAATACCCAGTTATTTTCAGTACAATCCCTTACAAAATTACACGTTTAATTACCCCTTTTTAAATACCCATTTCATTTATTTGCCCCTAAGTAACCTACTCCAAAGTAACCGTACCTTTAAATCTGTCCCATGTTATTACCCAATGTATTTTTTTTAATTCTGGCAACTTCCCTTAAAATGGCTTACATGTACATAAATTCTATTGTTTTGAAAGTTTTCGTGAAATGCCTCCCAGAAATACATCTTTGTTAATCAAACAAAAGCTCCAGTTAATATCTCTGGCAAAAACGAAAGAAAAAACAAAACACCAGTTGGCGATTGAATTTAAATGTGACATTTCAACATTCAATCGGATTATTAGAAATGAACATAAAATGTGTGCCATTGCCGAGGCAAGCAAAAATGTAAATGTTAAACGGTGCCGAACATCTAAACATGCTGATGTGGAAAAGGCTCTAGTCATATGGTTCGATCAAATGCGTTTAAAAAATCCTGTTATTTCAAGTGAAATGGTGCTCAATAAAGCAAAAGAATTTGCAATTGAGATTGATTCTGATTTTGAGCCAAACAAAGGCTGGCTGTGGAGATGGCAAAAAAGAGAAAATATTAATTTCAAGAAGATACATGGAGAATCAAAATAAAATGATAAAGAAAGCGCTGAAACTTACTTGGAAAGCAGAAAATTTTTGGAAATTCTACAAAGTTACGAACCAGAAAACATATTTAATGCAGATTAGAGTGGTCTGTTTTATAAAGTTTTGCCAAATGGAACATTGGCTCGTTCTGGAGATGAAGTGAAAGGTGGCAAATCTCAAAAGCAGAGACTTACCCTCTTATTTATTTGCAATTCTCTAGGAACATATAAGAAGGTAATTGCCATTGGAAAGTTTCGTAACCCTCGATGCTTCAAATCCTGCAAAGATCTCTCTGTAACCTACTTCTCCAACAAAAATGATTGGATGACTTCTTCGTTGTGGATTTCGATTTTACAAAAACTCGATACCGAAATGTGTAACCAAAAGAGGAAAATTGTTTAATTCGTAGATAATGCGTCGTGCCATAAAACTACGCAAGAGTTTCAAAACATAAATGTACAATTTTTACCACCAAATACAACGGCATTGATTCAGCCTCTCGACCGAGGTATAATCCATTCTTTTAAGTCGCATTACCGTCAAATTATAATCGAAAGCAATTAGTTGCTCTGGAAAAGGGTCTGCAATTGCATGATTTTACGAAATCAATTACCATTTTGGATGCTTTATATTACATCAAACGAGCTTGGTGGCTTGTCAAAAAAGAAACGATTACCAATTGCTTTCGTAAGGTTCGTATATTTTCCAGTTTGTTGGCATATTTTCTCTACATAGTGCCACTTTATTTTCAGAGTGGGTTCGCAATGAACAGAAATGAGGAGGAAATTGACGTGGTTGGAGAACAATTTGTAGATAATACGATCTTACCATGCAATTTGGACGAATATATTAATTGTGACCAAAATATACAATGTTATGGTATGTTAACCGATGACGAAATCATTGAGGAGATAAATGAAAATTCCGAAACAGTTGATGATCAATAAAATACCTGTTTTAACGCCAACCTTTAAAGAGGCTTTTCTAGCAATTGACATTCTTCGTCGTTATACCAGAAGCAACAATTTTGATTCTGATGGAATTGAAAATATAGAATCAAAATTTTTGAAAAAGGAATTTTCAAATATGAACCAAACCAAATTGGCAATTACTTCAAATAAGAGTTAATCACTATACGAATATTAATGAATTATTTTTGTTTACATACTTTTGTAGTTACTTTTCTGTGATATGAATTGATACTCAATAAAATTCGTTTGTTTGTGCCTTAAATTATTGTTTCATTCTCGTGCTCCCCGAATAATTACCTTAGCGGGGTACTTAGCCAGTGTCCACCGACATTTACCCTTGCTGGGTAATTAACCACGGATAATTATCCTAGCGAGGTAATTAACCGTGCTCACTTAATTATCGTTTAGGCATAGCTCCCATATAACGATACCCCCAATTTTCGGTTCTTGAGCGCGTTTTTCATCCGAATTCGCTCAAATTTGGTACATTGATTTCTTATTGAGTATTAAATATCTCCACAAAAAAATTATAAATATAGGTTCACTTATTCTGGTAACCCCCACACAACAGTACCTACTAATTTTCAGTATTTGGGGGTCTTTTTGATTTCATCCACACTTTGCCCATCTTATTATTTATTCCAATGTTAGTTCAAGTTCGAACATGGGGAATATCGGTCCACTCCTTCTGGTACCTCCCACACAGGGGCTACGGCTAAATGCGGTTAAGGTTAAGTAACGAACCTTATATTCTTGTTTTTTCGTATCTTCCGCAGATTACAGATTACAACAGAGTCTTAGAACCAAAGTCAAACACGGAACAAATCTTATAACTATTTTTATATAAACAAGTGAAAAAGCGGTAAGTTCGGCCGGGCCGAACTTTGGATACCCTCCACCATAGATATATTGACAGGTACTAGAAATGAAAATATAGGGAACATACCAAAAAGTGGACCTATACCGACATTTCTAAAAACGGATTATGTAAACCATAATACAAATTTTTGAAAATTTTAAAGGATAATTATACCCTCAGCCTTATGGCTAATGAGGATGTATACACTTTAACACGATGAAAATGTGCCTCATCGAAATATTGGTTCCAGACCCCATGTTTCTTTGGACCAAATCCGTTTCAGAAAATTTAGATTTCATCCGAACTATGCCCATCTTACTATTTCTTCCAAGCTTAGTTCAAATTCTGGAACTTCCAATCAGGGGCTAGGTCTAAATGCGGCTATACTTCATTATCGAACCTTACGTTCTAATTGTTTATCTCTCTATCCTCCGCAGGTGAAATTATTACAAAAGAGTCTTAGAACCAAACTCAAAACGCGGATCAAATCAGATAACTATTTTAATATAAAAAAGGGGGTTATATGGGGACTACCCCAAAAAGGGGGCGAATATTAATAATTTTTGGTAGAGAGATTTGTTACCATATACGACTACAAATTACGAAATTGCAGCAAATTCGGTTGAAAAATGCGCTAAAGGACCCCCAAATACCGAAAATTAGGGGTACCCTTATATGGGGGCTATCCGAAAAAATGGACCTATATTCATAATATTTTGTGGAGAGATTTGGAACCTATTAAGAACCCAATGTACCAAATTTCAGCGTATTCGGTTGAAAAACACGCTCAAGAACCCCAAACTACTGAAAATTGGGGGGTACCCTTATATGGGGGATATCCGAAAAAATTTACCTATATTTATAATTTTTTGTGGAGAGATTTGGTACCTTTTAAGAACTCGAAATACTAAATTACAGCCAAATCGGTGGAAAAATACGATCAAAACCCCCAAAATACTGAAAATTAGGAGGTATTGGGGCTACTAGAAAAAGTGGACCTATATTTATAATTTTTTGTGGGGACATTAAGTACCCAATAAGAACCCAATGTACCAAATTTCAGCGTATTCGGTTGAAAAACGCGCCCAAGGACCCCAAAATACCGAAAATTGGGGGGTACTGTTATATGGGAGCTATGTCTAAACGTGGACTGATATATTCCATCTTCGAACTTGACCTGCCTTCAGACAAAAGACAACCCTATGCAAAATTTCAGCATCCTATCTCAATTCCTTCAGAAGATAGCGTGATTACAACAGACGGACGGACATGGCTAGAATTTTACCCTGATCAAGAATATGTATACTTTATAGGGTCGGAAATGAATATTTCAATGAGTTACAAACGGAATGACAAAATTAATATATCCTCCATACTATGGTGGAGGGTATAAAAAGGGAGTCATATGCGGACGACCCCAACAAGGAGGCAAATATTTAACATTTTTGGTAGGGAGATTTGTTACCATATACGACTACAAAAAAAAACAAATTGCAGCGAATTCGGTTGAAAAACGCGCCAAAATACCGAATATTGGGGTACTCTTATATGAGGGCTATCCGAAAAAATGGACCTATATTTATATTTTTTTGTGGAAAGATTTGGTACCTGTTAAGAACTCAAAGTACTAAATTACAGCCAATTCGGTGGAAAAATACGATCAAAACACCCATATTTATAACTTTCTGTGGAGACATTTATTACGCCTGCGTACTAAGTGTATGGAGTGTATACTAATGTAATGGAGTGTATACTAATTTTGTCATACCTGTCAGTATATCTATGGTGGAGGGAATCTAAAGTTCGGCCCGGCCGCACTTAACGCCTTTTCACTTGTTGCAGTTCAACTGCTATCGACTGCAAAATAAAATCAGCAAAATTGGACTTTATTAATCGGAATAACATCGTGGTAGCCGCGATCCAGGAAACCAAGCTGATTGATACCTGTAGCTTGCATATACCTGCTGGTCGTCACTCTCGAATTCCGGAAGGAAGGATGGTAGAATTGCTGTCACGTTTAACAATGTAACGGTGACTGATACGAAGAGGTGCGCGAGTTTGTTTAACCGGCAGTTTATAGAGCACTCCGAGGGTGACAAGGCAAAATGGAGTGAGCCCTCCGAGCCGAGGAGGTATCACTACAATTTAAGAAGAATGATGTTGTAGATGTCATTCCAAACGTTAAATCATGAAATGCGTTGGAAACGGAAGGAATTTCAATGATAATGCTGAAGCAACTGGATGAACCTGGAGTGGTGTAGGGGAGACTGGGCACCTTCGGCAATCGCGTTTTCGATATGAAGCTCTCACCGTACATCACTAGTTTCGATACATAGGTATCGAATATCGAAATAAATAACTGACACTATGTTTGAAATTTCTAGCTAATAAACTTATTTAGATACAACTTATTTAGATACAACTTATTTAGATGCATGGGTTTTTGTATTATTATAGATGTTTCTGTACTATTTCAATTCCATTTCGTAAATATTTCGTGTATAAAACTTTTTAAATTTTTAAGACAATATTATTAAAAAGTGGTTAACTACGATGTGTATTATTATAGAAATATTTAAAAATATAATGTTTTTACAAAACTGATCGAGAAAAATGAAAAAAAAAACTATAAAAAGTACATTCGACATTTTAAAGTGGAGCACATTCGGCCATATACAGTGTGCAATATTATTTCCTTAAAATATTTTTTGAGTTTGTCTTTAAAACTTATCCGTTAATATGGTTCGAAATTGCATATATAAGATCAAACGTGCTTGTAATGGCGAAAATGAGATAGAAAACCCATATTTCTGATGGTGTGTGCAACCTTGAGATGTAAACGTCCGCCGCTATAGAATAAAGCCCTATAATTCAAACATTGTGTGGCGTATTAAAACCAAATAGAGCCTTTAGAGGATCAGAATTTCAACCAGACTAATAGCGATGACAATTACCCGGCTATGACTATGGTGCCGAATGTGCCCCATCAAATGCCGAAGCTACCCCGGGTTGGGGCACATTCGGCGAATTTGACTTTTGTACAAAACTTTAAAATTTTTTAACTAATACTATTTTTTTATATCTTTTTGGTACTATTTTTTAAAATTAAGTGTCTGAGGACAATAATCAGCCATAAAGTTGTTATATATATTGAATACGTACTGAGATATAGAGCTTTTAAAAAAGGTGCCGAATGTGCCCTAGTCTCCCCTACTTAACTGATCTTCTCAATCCTGTCGTTATTCACTCACATTGTTACTGAAGCCTGGAAAATATTAGCCGCTCTGTTCACCACATGCACGGCTGAAATGAACATCATGGTCGATGGTGCAATAATTCCGACAACAAACTACCCCAAAATTTTGAGTGCAGCGTTCGAAAGCTTATTTAAGTCGTCCGCGCAAGCCACCAATATTTGCAATAAGATTAGAAGTAGGAACAAGGTCCTCAAGTCGCTTGCCGACAGCTCTTGATGTGCTGATAAAGAGAACATGTTGACCTCCTACAAAGCAAGCCAGTGTGGTTGGCGAATGTAAGCGATACGCAGTGGAGGAACATTCAAACCTGTTAAAATGCCGCCCTGTGAACTGCGACAGGGTGCCTCCTTATGACGCCAGTGGACCATTTACATGGTCTTACCCGTACATCGTCACAACAGGATGTTGTCGATGCAGTACCTGTTTGGGTGTTATCGCAGAAATCATCCATGTCATTTTCTTATGGATAGAATTCCCCCCACCCAGGCATATAAGGGGAGACCTACATCATCTAGAGAGAAAGGTCCAACGGTGCAAAAGATAACCCCTAGATCAACATGCTTATCGAACAGGAATTATCAGCATTCACACGGAAGCAGTGACCCAGGCAATGGACCAACACCATGTGAATGCAGTACTCGGAGTCCACCCACCATCTATAGCAGCAGAAAAACTCCAGCTGCCTAAACAAACGAGAGTCTTAGCCCAATTAAGATCAGGATGGTGCAGCCGCCTTAATTCGTATTGGGACCGAATTGACAGCGCAGTACCAAACACATGCCCTGCGTGTGGACTTGGACCTCATGATACGCTGCATCTCTTTAACTGCCCTGCTAAGCCCACTCATCTGTCTCCGGAATCTCTTTGGACACAGCCGTTACAGATTACAACCTTCCTGAACCCGGAAACGGAGGAGTCAAAACCGGAATAATTGAAAATACAACAAAGACACTTGTTCCAACAACAAGAAAGATGAAATTGTTGTTTTAAATTTAACAAATGCCAGGCACTTTTTATGCTCATTTCTCACTTTGGGCTTTGCTTTTTTGGATGGTTTTTGTTATTGTTTGTATAAATCTTAGAGACTTTGTTTGGATTTCTTCTTTTAGTTTTGCAAACACACACTGCGCTAATATTTACTTTTCTATTGTAAATAAGCACTATGTATTGTTTTGATAAAACACACTTACCGACACGATGCCAAATAAAGTAACTATAGAGTTTTCGATGTTACTTCATATTATTTGTTGCTTTGCTGATGTTTTGTTTTTTAAACGGCAGAGAAAGGACCATGAAGAAATTCTAGTTCTTTATGGGTTTGTGTTGTTAGCAATGAAAGTTGGTTTGTACGATTTTTTGAGTCTACAAATAAGTGTGTCAAAATTGGTTCAAGGCGGTTCCATCCGATTTCACGTCTGAGACACTCCCAACCCACAAAATAAATGCGATCATAGTAAAATTTAGTTTGCATGCATTTTATTTGGCTAGAAACAACTCAGAAAACTTTTGTTCAGATCGGGCCAGATTTAGATATAACATCTATATATACGTTCCATCCGAGTTCACGTTTAAACCACGCCAAAATCACAATATACACCAGGTCATAACGAAAATCAAAAATTCCTCTGCCAAATATGATTCAAATCGAATCTGAGATATAGCTCTCATATATATGCTCTATACGATTTCAACTTAAACCACGCCAAAAGACTACAGGTCAAATAACCAAAATTAAAACCTGTAAGAATTTTATCAGTAATCATAAATTTATTATTTTGTGGTTTGTGTTCTACTACACACAATGAAATTAATCCATTAGAATTCAAATAATAACTTCTTTTAATATATTATAAATCAAATCAAAATCAAAAACCCTCCATTTCATCAATTTCATCTTGTTTCCTAAGATCAATATTGTCCATGGGCTCGCTGCAACATAAAAATTCAAGGGGTTCAGCAGGAAGTGTGGATGGTATTAGCATTTGTATGCATCTATTTAAAAATATTGAGGAAATTATTGGATTAGAAGTTAATAGGTTATTCATGATTTTTGTCTTTGAAAACATTAATATTTCTGCGACATTTTTCCTCATTTTGCGTTAATTTTAAGCAAAATAAATGTACTATTTGCTTTAAAAATTCTCTCTTTCATCTGAAATGTTGCCAACATCAATTTTGATCAACACATGTTTGAAAACAGCACGAGTTTTTTCTTTTTGTTACCATCTTTTCGCCATATTTCAAAAAGATCGATTTTTTATACGGAGGTTGCCTAGAAAAAACGCAAAAAATCGCAACTTGAAATAAATTAAAATTAACTCATTACTTATCACTTAATTTATGTGCAAAATTTCAAAGATGTCATATTGGGTCATTTTTTTAATAGCTTACTGAAAGTTAAGCTATCAAATTACTTTAACTCTTTAAAATCTTCATAGGCTAAACGGTTATTTTCAAGCATAGTGTCGTAAACATAAAATTTCTTTGATTTAATATCAATATGCTCACTTATATCTATATATTCCATTTTACACTAATTAATTATTGTAAACTCAACCGAAATAATACGCACTCCAAGTTGACTAAGCACCACAGATTTGTAACGGTACTTTATATTTAGCACTAATAAATATCACGTGTCTCTATTTTAGAGTGTTCTAAATACAAAAACAACAACAACTCGTGAAGAACGACACCTTAATTTTTTTTTTTCAATTGGGTACTAGGTAGCACATCTCCCCACCAAAAATTATTAATATTCGCCCCCTTTTTTAGGGTAGACCCCATATAAAGCCTTTTTATAGCCTCCACCATAGTATTAATTTTGTCATTCCGTTTGTAACTCATCGAAATATTCATTTTCGACCCTGTAAAGTATATATATTCTTGATTAGAGTAAAATTCTAAGACGATCTAGCCATGTCGGTCTGTCCGTCCGTCCGTAATCACGCTATCTTCTGAAGGAATTGTGATAGGGTGCTAAAATTTTGCATAGGTTTGTCTTTTGTCTGCAGGCAGGTCAAGTTCGAAGATGGGACATATCGGTCCACGTTCATTTCCGACCCTATAATGTATATATATTCCTGATTAGGGTAAAATTCTAAGGTGATCTAGCCATGTCGGTCTGTCCGTCCGTTCGTCTGCTGTAGATACGCTATCTTCTGAAGGAATTGAGATAGGGAGCTAAAATTTTATATGTTTGTCTTTTGTCTGCAGGCAGGTCTAGTTCGAAGATGGGACATCTCGGTCCAAGTTTAGTCGAAGCTCCCATATAACGGTACCCACGAATTTTCGGTATTTTGCGGTGCTTGAGCGCGATTTTCATCTGAATTGGCTGAAATTTGGTATTTTGTAGTCGTATATGGTAACAAATCTCCCCACTAAAAATTATTAATATTCCCCCATTTTTGGGATAGTCCCCATATAACCCCCTTTTTACACCCTCCACCATAGTATGGAGGGTATATTAATTTTATTTTTCCGTTTGTAACTCATCGAAATAATAATTTCCGACCCTATAAAGTATATATATTCTTGATCCGACTGTCTGTAGGAAACGAATTGTCTGTTCTAAACGAATTGAGATAGATCGCCAAAATTTTGCATATAGCCGTCGTTTGACTGCAAGCAGGTCAAGTTCGAAGATGGCACATATCGGTCCACGTTTAGTCGAAGCTCCGATATAACGGTACCCACGAATTTTCTGGATGTTGCGGTGCATGAGCGCCTTTTTCATCCGAATTCGCTGAAATTTGGTATTTTGTAGTCGTATATGGTAACAAATCTCCCAACAAAAATTATTAATATTCCCCCTTTTTTGGGGTAGTCCCCATATAACCCCCTTTTTATACCCTCCACCATAGAAATAATAATTTCCGACCCTATAAAGTATATATATTCTTGATCAGCGTATAGCCATGTCCGTCTGTCTGTTGTATTCACTCTAGCGTCTAAACGTATTGAGATAGATCGCCAAAATTTTGCATATAGTCTTTTGTCTGCAGGCAGGTCAAGTTCGAAGATGGGCTGTGCCAAAGTACAGCCAATTTGATTGTAAAATGTGTCTAAGACAAAAAATACCTTAAATCGGGAGATACGGGTATATGGGGGCATATCAAAACTTGGACCAGGAACCCCATTTGAATATCGAAATTTGCTTTGACATTAGAAACATGTATGCAAAATTGTGGCCGCCTATGTCAAGTGGTTCCGCAGCTAATAAGTTTTTACCCAATTTTTGGGTAAATACTCAAAATTGGGGTACCTTTGTATGGGGGCTACCAGTAAACGTGGACCGTCATACATGAATTTTTGCATGGACAAAATGTGGCTAATAGACAAAAAATACCTTAATACGGTACAGTTATATGGGGGCTATATCAAAACTTGGACCCAGGGGCCTCATTTTGGATTTCTATATTGCTTTGACATTAAAAACATGTGTGCAAAATTGTGGCCGCCTATGTCAAATGGTTCGGCAGTTACTGAGTTTATACCCATTTTTTGGGTAGAAACTCTGGTATTTACCCACGTCTTTAAATATCGTAAAACTATCCATTCTAAATCGATTTGATAACAGAAACCCGGAAATAAGATGCAAGATCTTGTATTACCGATTCAATATAGTAAATACCCAAATAAATACCCGCAAATGGATATTTGCCCGGTATTTAACACCCCTTGGGTACTTACCCGGTAAATGCCATCTCTAGTTATAGCTTATGAAATATGACAGATTTTGTATAGAGAATCTACAACGGAAATCATCGGAAAAATAATATAAGTTTCAGATAATTGTATTTCAAAATTACGTTGAAAATAACTAAAAATAATAATTGAAACTTGTTAAGGGAGTTGTAAACGTAATGTTTTAACAAAAAACTTGACATTAAATGAATATATTATAAGTACCGTTATCAAGAATTTACCTATTTTTTATAATAGAAAAAATATATATTCTTCATATTTCATAGAGAATATAAAAAAAATTGCCACCTGGAGTTGGACATCCCTTCCGAAGCGGAATATGCAAATATTTTCTGCCACTACTTGCAACTAACAGATATTTATCAATTTTGAAAAAAAAAAAATAGTCAAATTGGCCATTAATGTAAAAGTACAACTTTTCTCTTAAGATATGACAAACTTTAAATATTGATGTCCCTTTTTTGACAACTCTATATCTCTCCTACTAATTGTACAACCTAATCTCATATTTTGACAACTTAAGAAATTTAACATTTGGAAAAAAAATAAATATAGTAAACACTTAAACCACTCTAACTTAATTTCAGTTAAAGAGTACATAATACAATAGGAAATTTGTCCGAAGAGGCAATTGAATCATGTCACAAAATAATTAGATCGTGTAAAAACAAATCAAGACCTGTACACATACGTGATTTTACAATCAGAACCATCCATTAGTGTTTTAAGCCAAAATAGAAAAATGAGTACAGATATTAAACATTACATTATAAGGGAATTCGATTGGATGGAAGAGGAATAAAATTGTATCGTTGATAAAAATTTCACTACAATATTTTCTATTTTATTTAAATGTAAAGTTATGTTAAAAATAAATAAATTTTAAATAAAAACCTGAAATGTTAAATAAAATTTGCAAAACAAATTCATGTGAGTTATATTTCTGAACCGATTTTAACGTACTTACAGACCTTGTCGAGAATCTAAAATGTTCCGAACTAGAAGGATATCGGACGGAAAGTTATAGCGAAATCGGTGAAATATATATATGTGGGCTATATTAAAATCTGAACCGATTTTTTTGGATATGCTTAGACACTCAGCTGGCCGAGAGTATAAAACGGTCCAGTTTTGAAGGAGATCGGACCGAAATTGACCAAGTTATAGAGAAATCGGTGAAATATATATATGGGGGCTATATCCGAATCTGACCCGATATTAACCAAACTTTGTATTTTTTATTCTTTAGTCCCACATATTGCATGTACAATGCTTCATTAAGATTAAACAACTCCGTATATTTTTGCCCAGTTTTTCAAGGACCCAGCAACACTGCGCGACGCCTCCCCTACGTCACGAAAAATGACATTTAAATGTCAATACACATCGCAGGTCTCATTCAATTTACTAACATAACATAAAACAAGTATGGAGAAATGTTTTCTAACTTATATTAAATGAGCGTTTTCACCTAAAGTAGATGACATAAACCTAAGCGATTTTTAGAATCTATATTTTAAAGTATAAAATGTCTCAAATATCTCAATATTATGTTATCCTAATGGAAGTATAGAACTTTCAATGCTTAAAATTACCCCATTCATCAATGTTATTATAGAAGGGTGTATATCTTCCACATTATATAAGCAGAATTTAAAAATAAAATTCTAAACCCTTGAAATTTAATTCCAGATTTGTAATTATTGACATATTCATAGTTTTAAAGATTTTATCGCCAGATATCGTTGTATACTCTGCTATGAATACTATATCAAATTTTATAAGAGTAAGTTCAACTAAATCGTTTACTAATAATTTAGTTTAATTTCATATGAAGAATGTTATTATGTGTGTGCACTTTAAAAACTTCGTGACATCATGGCCACTCAAATATAAATTATTAAATAAAAATTGATAAATACAATACATTGAATGCATTATACATTGTTACGTAGCTTTAAAATGATAATCAATTTATGCAAATCAAGTAAGGCAAAATCATATAAAGGATTTAAAAGGATTTATAAAAAATCAGATAAAGTTTTCGGAATAGTGTTGAAGAGGTTTTTTTCCTGAATAAGTTATAGGAATAACAGAAAAGCTTGGAAGTATATTCAATAAACTTGGAAGTATATTAAATAAACGAGTTACTCTAACAGTAAACGATTCATTCATATGGGGGCCAATTCTTGGTATGATTATTTGATTTAATCAAACCGAATGACAAAAAGTAAAGTAATTTGTTAGAAACAGAGGTGATTGTTGTTTAAACACTTTGTAAAATAACACCAATATTCTGTAATTGACAAAAACGCAAAATGAACAACCGAAAAAGCGATATACATAGGGGGAAATATGATCAACCGCCTTCTGGAATATAGGTAACGCATAACTCTGTTAATAGCTAGCTGCAGCATACAAATATATCTATCATAAGTGCCCGAATACACCTCTAAACAGTACATCACGTGGTAGAAATAAATCAGAGTTGTAAAGTTGCCTAAGGGAGAAGTTTATATGTGCAACTACATTACTGATTTGATACTCAAACGTTAGCTTGTCGTCTAATATAACACCTAAACACTTCATGCTGTATACAATGTTAATATTTACTCCATGATAAATTAATTGTAAATTGTTAACATCCTTATTGGCAAAGATCATTGCATTCGTTTTCAATGGGTTAACAGAAAGACGTTTGGCAGACATCCAATCGCTGAGATTTCTCATAACGAGATCAATTTCAGATTGCAATACGTTTTCGTATGCGTATTCGCCTACAAAAAGAAGTTGTACATCATTTGCGTACTCATAAGGTATACACCAATATCATTTAAAAACATAATAAATAAAAGAAGTCCCAAGACCGAACCTTGCGGAACGCCACTTTTACATGGGAGTATAGTAGAATAATTGTTTTTCTGGAAGACAAATGTAGGTAGGAATACAATAATCTAACGGCGTATTTATTGAATCTATACACATTGTTAAGCTTGATCGAATGCTTTTTCTAGATATACTACTCCTATTTTTTCCAAATATACTACTCCTATTAAAAGAGGTGTTGAATACTACACAATTTCCATAAATAAACATTCAACTGACCCGAAATTTTTACTAATATATACAGTTTTGTATTTCAATTTGTTTGAAATGAGTAAACAAATTCCTCCGCCTCTGCGAACAAGTCTAGCATTTCTACAGAATGAGTAACCACAAATATAAACCATTTCCGAGGGAACCGATGGATTTAACCATGTTTCTGATATACCGATTATATACAGATCACTGTCTTCAAAAATATTCTTGATTTCTGAAAGCTTAGATGAATTAGGAGAAATGTTTAAACTTTGAAAGTTGAAATACATTAAATTTAGATTTTAAATTTTGTGTGTTTAAAAAATAATTGCGGAAAATATATATACATATATATATATATATATATATATGCGAAGAAAAATATTAAAGATAATAAATAAGTTGAAATTAAGATAAATTAAAGAAGATGATGATGGAGACTACTCTCGTTCCATAATAAATTACATTCAGCACATTGGTGTAAGTCGAGAGTCCCTTCAGTGCCATTGGGGTAAACTACATACACTTTGGCAGGCCAGAATTTTTTAGTTTATATTTCACGATCTTCTATTCGCTTTTAAGTTTGCGGCATAAATACAACAATTTAGAGGCAGCTTCATGAAGTGGTCATTAAGGAATACTTTATTTCTGATATCACCACCAATTATATCTGAGAGCATTAAGTGACAATTGTTGTGGTAATTCGCCATTATGCAGTCTCTTGTATAAACACAATTAAATTTAACCAATACAGATTTTCCTTTTGCCATATAGCAGCTATGTTGAAAATCCGATGGACTAAGATTTACTTTGCATAAAAACGCTATTTTGATAACCGGCTCTCGAAGGTCGTGAATAGCATCATATCCGCCCTATTTAATCTCCTGCGTGGTATGTCGTTTTGAATTTCAAGCTCTTGAATTTTCTTGGCATACATTGCCTCAAATTGTTTGTCAACAGCAAAACAGTTTTTTTACATCTTCCTCAATCTTATGCATTTTGACGTTGAATTCAAGTTTAACGGCTTCTAAAATCCCATCCATTTTGGTTTTAATGTCAAATATGATTTTGTATGAGTTGGATGGTATGGCAGGCATGATGTCAATAAATATATATGGCGGCAAATGCTAGCTTATTCATCTTCTTATGGTATTTTAACAAGGCAGCCAGACACACCTCCCCTACAATCTGAACTGGGCGAATGGGTCTCCTGGAAGACATGCAAGGACAAAAACATTTGTTGAGTTGGACCACGGGGCGGGGCGTATACATTAGTTTGTGTAGGACAAAGGGTTATAGAATTTAAGCAGGCCTCAGTGCGAACTAAAATAGTAAACAAATACTGTCCTATGGCCAAAAGATAAAGAACAGACACGCTCTTCTCGTAAACAACTTCATTTCAAGAAGATTAAACGATTGTTAATAACACGAATAATTTTAGAGAACCATATAGTAGATACAAAGATATACGAAGTATATGTTGATTGGAAATGAACTTATGCATGGAAATCGCATTAACGAATTCTGGAAGAATGCAAAGAAATTGAGTGCAAGATAATTGAGTGATGTTCAATGTACGAGGTAAAAGAACAAAAAACGGAGACATCCGTTTCTAATCTTGCTCTTTTCCCTATTTTAAATAATAAGACAAATGAAAAAGCGTTAGACCTTCAGATACCCTCCACCATAGATACACTGACGGGTACTTGAAATGAAAATATAGGGAAAATGCCAAATAGCGGACTCATACCGACATTTCTACAAACCGTTTATGTACAAATGATACAAATTTCAGAAATTTTTAATGGATAATTATACCCTCAGCCATATGGCTAATGAGGGTGTATACATTTTGACACGGTGAAAATGAGCCTCATCGAAATATTGGGTCTGGACCCCATGTTCTTTTGGACCAAATTTGATTCAGAATTTTGATTTCATCCAACCTTTGCCCATCTTATTATTTCATCCAAATTTAGTTGAAGTTTGAAGATGTGGAATAGCGTTCCGCTCCATCTGGTACCTCCCACATGCGGGTTATTACCCTATCTCAATTTCTTCAGAAGATTAGAACAGACATAGCTAGATCGTCTTGGAAATTTACCCAGATAAAGATTATATATACTTTATAGGGTCGGAAATGAATATATCGATGAGTAACAAACGGAATGACAAAATTAATATACCCTCCATACTATGGTGGAGGATATAAAAATTAAATGATTACTAAATACTGCTCCGTTTTATGGGGGCTACCAGAAAAAGTGGACCTATATCTATCATTTTTTGTGGAAACATTTAGTACCCAATAGGAACCCAATGTGCCAGATTTCAGCGAATTCAGATGAAACGCGCTCAAGAACCCCAAAATACTGCAAATTGTGGGGTACCGTTACATGGGAGCTATGCCTAAACGTGGACCGATATATCCCATCTTCGAACCTGCAGACAAAAGACATACCTCTGCACCATATATCAATTCCTTCAGAAGATAGCGTTATTACAACAGACGGACGGACATGGCTAGATCGTCTTAGAATTTTACCCTGAGCAAGAATATATACTTTATAGGGTCGGAAATGAATATTTCGATGAGTTACAAACGGAATGACAATATTAGTATACCCACCATACTATGATGGAGGGTATAAAAATAAAAATAGTGTGTATGCAAGTATTTTTATGTATCACGTCTGTTCGCTCATGATTGTTAATTGACGTAGATACTCGAAATATTGATAGTTTAATGAGGAATAGAGATACTGGAAACCCTAAATTTGCTTTCAAGACTATACATTAACACGTAAGTGATAAACAACAATTCTGTAAATGCAAAAATTTAAAAATCGAAAGAAAGTAAACATATGATTTTGTCTGATGAAACATAAGTTATACGTTTCAATTTGAGAGCAAAGTATATTACTGGCGGAATTCCCATGAAAATCTTCAGCGACATTAAGTTGAGCAAAATTGTAAAACATGGGGTGGAGGGATGTTTGATGGTAGGGGTTGTTTTAATTAGTTGAGCGTTGAGTGTAAGTGTGAAGAAGTGCTTAAGTTGTGGAAAAAATATTAAAAATCGCTTAATATTTATTTTTTTCATTTTTTATTAAAAATGTAATATATTGAAAAAGGAATCCAACTTGAAATACACGTACGTATACGTACATATCACAAATGTATTTATTAAAAAACATAAATGTTCGAAAATGTGCGTCATTTTACGGAAACTTATAATAATGTTATTTAAATAATATATACCAAAGAATTTACCTTAGATATGTTTCAAGCTAATGTTGGATTGCAAATATATTATCTAGCGAATGAAAACGATCGCTGAATACTTTCTGCACACTTACAGCAACAAAATTAAATCCTTCAATGGCTCTATGGGCCGAATCTAGTCGGCTCGCGACTGAAAAAACTAGACAAAGTTATATAAAGAATGAGTTAAAGTCGAAAAAATTTAAACCGCATTTTATCAGCCCTGTTCAAAGGTACATCGTGTTCAAACTCTCCCCTAATAGTTTTAAGGCGAAGTTTCACCATAATGTTAGCATATTTGCAATTTTCAAATTTTTTCATAAATTTACTTTTGACAACATACAGATTTCAAAGTTCTAATGAAAATGCCTAAAATATGCGTTTTAATTTGTTAAAATTGGTGTATGAGTTACTTATTAAAAAGAGTTGCCATTATCCATTTGAGAGTACTTTGAATAACTATGACATGCTCGTACGTTTTCTAAATCAGTACAATATTTATATTATTGAGTAACACGGCCACATATTTCTCAAATCCTTTTGATTCTTAATTTATTTAGATTTTACACAAGTGAAAAAGCGTTAAGTTCGACCGGGCCGAACTTTGGATACCCTCCACCATAGGTATACTGACTGTATAATTTCGATATTAAATTATATTTTGTTGTCGTACGTTACAATGGGTTAACGCATTATTCATTTATTTATTATTCATTTAGAGCATCGTTAAAATCTGTCAAATGTCAACAGATTTCAACGAGTGGCGAATTGCGCCAAAGCCGCCGCTTTACTTCATATTCTGATCGTTGGCTTTTTTTGTTATTGTTGATTGATCCGCTCTTGTATCGTGTCGATATTAAGTTCGCGCTCCCCGCATATTGTTGCACACAGGTAATATTGTTTACCAAAACCCACATAATTATTATCAATAAAACTCGGCTTCTGCCTTTATATTTATACATAAAAACTAATCGTGTTTTTATTTATTTATTTTGTGGTGATATTGTTTTCTCCCCCTTAATACATTTTCCCCGCATTGGCGCAAACATTGATCCATTCGTACCGGATTACGAACGAGCCTTCGGTAAAGAAAGAAATTAATTGGATGTTTTTTCTTTCTGCACACAGACAGCAAAATACAGTCCACATCACAACAACTTCGTCATCATCATCACCACCAAATTTACATCAAAAAATCAGGTACGTAAAGTGAAAAAGTGCCGGTGAAGAGAAAAAAAATTCTATAAAAGAAATAATCTGGCAAAAATTGTGTAAAACAACAACAAAAATTGTCGTTTGTTTGTTTTCTGTGGCCGTCTTACAACGCGTCGCGTACCCCGTTCCCATCCGTCTTGTTATTGCAAATTGCAATTTGCCGACGGCAATCGAAAAAAAAAGTGAAACAAATAAACCAAAATTATTGAAAAAAGTGATTTTTTTGGGTTATTTATTAAAATAAAATAGTGTTGTCGGGTATTATTTTAAAGTAAATTAAATTCCCTATCGATTGGGTTAATTGAAAAATTAAAATTCTTAAATTTTTTGCAAATTTGTATTTTTTGTGCATTAAAAAATTAATATTACCCACCCTTAAAAATACACGTAATTTCAATTACATTGGTTTGTTTGTTCGCTAGTGGTCAGTAGTCATACACACAAACGTGTATATTCATACGACTAATTATCATTGCTTGGTCGTTCAGTCTGTTGAGGATACACACACGCGTGTATACCCACATACGTATGCTAGCCTATTGGTAAACATACAGACGTTTGGAATTTTCTATTGTCCGTTGTGTTACAGGTGAACCACGTTAAACCGACTGTAACATATAATATAAAATTTTTTGCAAATTTAATTTCGATTGTAATTTTGGACAATTGGGTGTTATAAAACGACGTTTTTAGATAAAATAAATCACGCGTGCACCCTACGATCGGTCAATACGACTTTTTAGATAAAAAGTGTTAAAATTGATATTTTTCGTTTGAGATTCAAAAATTTTAAATTAATTTGTAGATTTTTGATTTGATTTTGCAAATTAAAAGATTTTTTTTTTTTTGATAAACACGCTACATTTGGTAGTTGGGTTGCCTAAATTGTAGGTAAATTTTATAGCAAAATCGATAAAATCGCTTTAATTTCGATAGAAATTAATAAAAAATTTAACTTTTTTGAATTTTTGTGCGCCACAATACGATTTTGTAAAAATAAGTCGGTTTTTATACACAATTTATATAAATTTTGAAATATTTATATATTATTATTGAAATTTTTTGAAAAAAAAACATTGAATTTTATATTATTTATTTATTGATTTTCACTGACATTCAAATACTAATTCAAGCGAAACCCAGCGTAGTTCTCGCTCTTCCAATGGTTCAAATTGTGTAATCTGTCACAATCAACGTCATAAATTGTATGACTGTCCCCGCTTTAAAAGCCTTCAACCTTCCGATAGATATAAGGTTATGAAACGTCATCATATTTGCGTAAATTGTCTTAGAAGTGGTCACGAAGTTAAGAAATGCGAAAGCACACGTCGTTGTTCGATGAATAACAGGAACCACCATACATTGTTACATAGGAATGATATTACATCGAGTACTACTAGAACTTCCATCACATCCGCTAATGTTCCCCAAAATTCGAGTGCTAATTCGGCGACGGTTCCCCCTAATTCGGATAATTGCATACCATCTACATCGGCTGGATGTGCACCCCGCCAAGTTTTTTACGCTGCGCAGAACAAATCTGTACTGTTAGGTACCGCAATGGTGAATATTGTTCATCATGGAGTTTTGTATCCTGCTAGGGCGCTGATAGATCCTGCTTCTGAGTCTTCGTTTATTTCAGAGCGACTTCAGAATCGTTTGAAACTTCCTGCATATTCTACAAATGCTGTTATATCAGGAGTTAGTTGTACGCTTTCGGCCACGTCTAGTAAAGCGTGTCGTATTCAAATTAGCAGTCCATTAGATCCTTCACTGGCATTAGAAAGTCACGTGTTAGTCTTGGAGACTATTTCAGGAAATCTACCGTCGTTTGTAGTCAATTCCGACTTGAGGTCACAAATTCCTAATCTTCGATTGGCAGATGTTAATCTTTTTGAATCTCGTCCCGTCGATCTGCTATTAGGAGCAGATATTTATCCGCAAATTTTGTTAGATGGTTGTCGTCCGATTTTGTCTGGAGCTTTACTGGCTCAAAACACTGTATTTGGTTGGCTTGTGACGGGTCCTATCCCTGCTGCACAAATTAGATCCTTTGCCACTACTATTGACGAGATTCTGGGAACTTGAGGAGACTCCTAAAAGAAAAATGTTATCCCCGTCCGATCGTACTTGTGAGGAGAATTACATCCGAACTACTCGTAGGGACTCAGAGGGAAGATATATCGTTATGCTGCCACTTAAAACTGATCTTAGTGCTACCGGGTATTTAGGAGAATCTCGCGCGATTGTTCTCAAATAATATTTTCGGAATGAGAGTTCTTTATTGAAAAGGCCTGACGTAAAAACAGTTTATGATCAAGTATTATCGGAATACTTGGATCCTGGCCACATGCGACCGGTCCCTGTAAATTCTTCTAAAAACATCTT
>NW_026888276.1:0-9534 GCF_032173495.1 Musca vetustissima
TTAAAAACAAATCCACGCCTTGAGATAGGCTTTGAAAAACATATAAAAAAATCCACGCCTTGAGATAGGCTTAAAAAATCTAGGCCTTGAAATAGGCTTTGAAAAACATTTAAAAACAAATCCACGCCTTGAGATAGGCTTTGAAAAACATATAAAAAATCCACGCCTTGAGATAGGCTTTGGAAAACATTTAAAAAATCCAGTCCTTGAGATAGGCTTTAAAAAAATCTAGGCCTTGAAATAGGCTTTGAAAAACATTTAAAAAAATCCAGGCATTGAGATAGGCTTTGAAAAACATTTAAAAAATCCACGCCTTGAGATAGGCTTTGAAAAACGTTTTTAAAAAAATCCACGCCTTGAGATAGGCTTTGAAAAACATTTAAAAAAAATCCACGCCTTGAGATAGGCTTTGAAAAACTTTTTTAAAAAAATCCACGCCTTGAGATAGGCTTTAAAAAACATTAAAAAATCCACGCCTTAAGATAGGCTTTGAAAAACATTAAAAAATCCACGCCTTGAGATAGGCTTTGAAAAGTATTTAAAAATATCCACGCCTTGAGATAGGCTTTGAAAAGTATTTAAAAATATCCACGCCTTGAGATAGGCTTTGAAAAGTATTTAAAAATATCCACGCCTTGAGATAGGCTTTGAAAAGTATTTAAAAATATCCACGCCTTGAGATAGGCTTTGAAAAGTATTTAAAAATATCCACGCCTTGAGATAGGCTTTGAAAAACTTTTAAAAAAATCCACGCCTTGAGATAGGCTTTAAAAAACATTTAAAAATATCCACGCCTTGAGAACTACATCCAAGCCTTGTTCAGGTCCCTGAAAAAAACATTTAAAAAATCCACGCCTTGAGAGAGGCCTTGGAAAACGTTTAAAAAAATCAACGCCTTGAGATAGGCTTTGAAAAGTATTTAAAAATATCCACGCCTTGAGATAGGCTTTGAAAAGTATTTAAAAAAATCCACGCCTTGTGTTGGTCCCTGAAAAAAATATTTTAAAAAAATCAAAAATCTTAAATATAAACAAATTTGCACAAATTAAAAATTTATTGATTTTTTAAGAGTGCTTGGCAATATTTTCTTGCTGTTGTTGTTGTTAGTGTATAAATATTCATGCAAGCAATTTTGCATGCATGCCTGCCTGACTGCTTGCCGATAAATTCCTTAATTAAAACAAAATATAAAATTATAAAATAAATACTCAAACCCATAATTTGGATAGTATATGCGCCCACCAAGATATATATAACACCCTCTCAAGCTATCACAACCCACCCTCATACCACACTTCCGCAAACTCATTCCTCCCTTTTACAAAACTCTTATCTCAGAGAAGCAAACTCAAGACATTAGTAGTCCTCCAAGAAACTGCACAACAAATTTTGCTCAAATGCATTTGCAACAGCAACAACAACAACAACACCAACTGCCAACCACTTGGGTCAGAAATGTCTCGTAAGACTGCTGCTGCTGCTGTTGCTCCTTAAAACTGCAACTGGCCAAATAAAGCCAAACTATACAAGGACATCATTTAGCTAAGACTCGAACTAATACAACTACAAGTAAATAACCAACAAATTTCTACAACTTCATACCGGACTTAGCAAACAACAACAACAAGAACAACAACTACAATAATTTCTAGTTGCTATGTTAATAGATGCAATCTGCTTGAATGTTTGAATGTGTGTGTGTGTGTAAGTGTATCTCAATACATATTCAACATAAAATGCATTTTCAAGTCAGCTTCTTCTTCTTCTTCGTCGTATTCATCTTCTAATAATAATGCAATAGAACATCAGAACACAAATGACTTAGCCGGGTAATTTGGTGTGAGTTGTGACAGAACAATAGCACAATGGCAGTGGCTGGAGGATAGGCAAGTGACTGCTAGCCAGGCAGCCTGCCATCCATTACCACTGGCAGCTATGGAGATATTAGACTACTTGTCATTATTGTTCATTTACTTAAAAGTTTCGTACCGACAATTTTTGTGAATAACAAACTTAAACACATACCAATTTTCGTCGTTGTATATTCACATATACATACATACATATATATATCGAGATATTTTCTATATAATGCACATTTATATACGCATATACATATATATTTACTCATACATATTTAGGCAAGAACACGTACAGTTCAGATATACAAACTATATATAAGGAGAGAGTGACAGCCAGGACAAACGCCTAATAAATGGATATTTATTGAAAGAAAATTAAAATTGAAGTTAAGCAATGGAAGGTGATGGTAGTACGAATAAGGCAGGTTTTGATTGGGTTCGAATGGGGATTTTTATTTTTTAAAAGTGAAAATAGGATAAGACTCAGTATTTAATAAAGAAAACAAGTGAAAAAGCGTCAAGTTCGGCCAGGCCGAACTTTGGATACCCTCCACCATAGATATACTGACAGGTACTTAAAAAAATATAGGAAGCATACCAAAAAGTGTACCTATAACGGCATTTCTACAAACCGATTATGGTTCTAAATATTGGTAATAGACCCCATGTTTCTTTGGACGAAATTTGTTTCAAATATATATATATATATATATATATATTAAGTTAATTATCGAATCTTATGTTCCCGTTTTTTTCGTATCTTACGCAGATGAAATGGTTACAACAGAGTCTTAGAACCAAACCCAAATACGGAACAAATCCTATAACTATTTTCCTATAAAAAAGGAGGTTATATGGGGACGACCCCAAAAAGGGGGCGCATATTAAAAATTTTTGGTAGAGAGATTTGTTACCATATACGACTACAAAATACCAAATTGTAGCGAATTCGGTTAAAAAGCGCGCTCAAGAACAGCAAAATACCGATATATGGTGGCTATACCAAAAAATGGACCTATATTTATAATTTTTTTGGAGAGATTTGGTATCTATTAAGCACTCAAAACACTAAATTACAGCCAATTCGGTGGGAAAATACGATCAAAACCCCTAAAATACTGAAAATTTGGAGGTACCGTTATATGGGGGCTATCAGAAAAAGTGGACCAATATTTATAATTTTTTGTGGAGAAATTTAGCACCGAATAAGAACCCAATGTACCAAGTTTCAGCGAATTCAGTTGAAAAACGTGCTCAAGAACCCCAAAATACCGAAAATTGGGGGGTACTGTTATATGGGAGCTATGCCTAAACGTAGACCGATATATCCCATCTTCGAACTTGACCTGCCTGCAGACAAAAGACGACTCTATACAAAATTTCAGCTCCCTATCTCAATTCTTTCAGAAGATAGCGTGATTACAACAGACGGACGGACATGGCTAGATCGTCTTAGAATTTTACCCTGATCAAGAATATATATACTTTATAGGGTCGGAAATTTATATTTCGATGAGTTACAAACGGAATGATAAAATTAATATACCCTCCATACTATGGTGGAGGGTATAACAAGTAAAACCCGCAAGTGAAAATCCACGCCTTGGGATAAGCCAAGAAAAAGTTATTTTAAAAATCCACGCCTTGGGATAGGCCAAGGAAAAACCAGAAAGGAAAGTAGTAAAGACGGACGGTGCCGACTATATGATACCCTTCACCACTTTGGATATATTCAACAGATAAATCCCAACAGACGTCGCATTTTTATAGGACCAGTAAAATGAAATTGGGTCCATAAAGATGTCATTCTGCAACCGATACTAAATTTTTCATTTGGTCAGATATAGAAGCTATATCTAAATATGAACCGATTTCAGGAAACTAAAATCTACAGCATTCTAGACCTAACTCATTACGCTGTGCCAAATTTCGTGCAAACTGAAAGATATTAAAGGACTTTGGTACACAATTTACCTTAAATCGGACGAAACTATATATGGGAGCCATATCTAAATCTAAACCGATTTTCAGGAAACTTAACACACATCATTCTAGACCTAATTCATTACGCTGTGCCAAATTTCGGGCAACTCACAAGATATATAGGGATTTTGGTGCACCATTTAAATTAAATCGGACGAACATATATGTGGGAGCTATATATAAATCTGAACCGATTTTCAAGAAACATGACACACATCATTCTATACCTAATTTAATACTCTGTGCCAAATTTCGGGCAAATCGCAGGATATATAGAGACTTTGGTGCACTATTTACCTCAAATCGGACGAAACTATACATGGGAGCTATATCACAATCTGAACCGATTTTCACGAAACTTGGCAGACATCATTCTAGGCTCAATTCAGTACGTTGTGCCAAATTTCGTGCAAATCGAAAGATATATAGGGACTTTGGTACACAATTTACATTAAATCGGACGAAAATATATATGGGAGCTATATCTAAATCTGGACCGATTTTCATGCAACTTGGCAGACATCATTCTAGGTTCAATTCAGTAGGCTATGCCAAATTTCGTGCAAATCGAAATATATATAGGGACTTTGGTACACCTTGTACATTAAATCGGACGAAAATATATATGGGAGCTATATCTAAATCTGAACCGATTTTCGGGAAAATCAACAGACATCATTCTAGGCTCAATTCAGTACGTTGTGCCAAATTTCGTGCAAATCGAAATATATATACAGACTTTGGTGCACAATTTACATTAAATCGGACGGAAATATATATGGGAGCTTTATCCAAATCTGAACCGATTTTCAGGAAACTTAACACACATCATTCTAGACCTAATTCATTACGCTGTGCCAAATTTCGTGCACATCGAGAGATATATAGGGACTTTGGTGCAACATTTACATTAAATCGGACGAATATATATGTGGGAGCTATATCTAAATCTGAACTGATTTTCTTGAAACTTAGCACACATCATTCTAGGCTTAATTCATTACGCTGTGCCAAATTTCGCGCAAATCGAAAGATATATAGGTACTTTGGTGCACCATTTTCCTTAAATCGGACGAAATTATATGTGGGAGCTATATCTAAATCTAAACCAATAGGGTTCGTCCTTGGGCCAAATAAAAGAGCTGTGCCAAATTTCATCCAATTCGGATTATAAATGCGACCTTTATTTTGTTTACAATTTAACACCAACAGACGGACATGCATAAATCGACTTAGAAAGTGATTCTATGCATATTCTCAAAAGGAAATATGGGTCTATCTCGTTTATTTTTGTCTGTTACAAACATATGCACAAAGATATAATACCCTGTACAACAGTGTGGTGAAGGGTATCATCATTTAAAAAATCCACGCTTTGGGGTTTGCCAACGAGAAATCATTTAAAAGATCCACGCTCTGTGATATGCTATGATTTTTTTTTAAATCCACGCCCTATGATATGCTATGATTTTTTTTTAAATCCACGCCCTATGATATGCTATGATTTTTTTTTAAATCCACGCCCTATGATATGCTATGATTTTTTTTAAATCCACGCCCTATGATATGCTATGATTTTTTTTAACTACCCATGCCTTGTGGTATGCTCTTTATAATAGAGACAGCAAATTTTCTTTCGGAAACTTTGTCATTCGGCATTTTGTTTTCTTATCGCAACTAAGCATCACACCCTCCTACAAATAATTTTGCACACTATGTCTATATATTTTCAGCTACTTTTGCATTAGGAAGCTCGTTGTTATGTGTCCTTTAACTGAATTAACATGTTCTCTCGTCACACCAACAACAACAACAATGCAAATTTAACAATGACAACTAAAACTAGACATAGATATAAAAGGACAATGAACAGCTTTTGAAGGCACTCGTACATACATATGCATATGAGGGTGTGTGTGTGTTTGTGTGTGTGTGCGGATATTGATAACATAGCATCTTGGAAATACGAAGATGATATCAGTAAGAGTACGTACAGTACCTATTAAATATAGTCCTTAATCATTTATAGTTTTGATATGCAAAGGCATTAGGGAAAGGATAATGAATGTGTGGGGGGATGTTCCACCACAATTTGCTCATTAATTTGTAAATATGTGGGAGGTGGGGAATGTCTCTACTAAAGTATTGTTGAAAATATTCTGAGTAATATATTATTATATCTTAAGAATATATTTATACCTTTCACCACACGGTGGTACAGGGTATTATGTCCTTGTGCATATGTTTGTAACAGGCAAAAGGAAACGACATAGACACATGGTTCCTTTTGATAATATGTATAGAATCACTTTCTGAGTCGATTTATGCCCGTCCATGTCCATCCATCCGTCCGCCTGTCCATGTTAAATTGTAAACAAAGTACAGGTCGCATTTGTGATTTGAATTGGATGAAATTTGACACTGCTCATTTATTTGGCCCAAGGATGATTTAAATATAGCTCCCATATATATTTTCGTCCGATTTAACTTATATGGTGCACCAAAGTTCATACATATCTTTCGCTTTCCACGAAATTTGGCATAGCGTACTAAATTAAGTCTAGAGTGATGTATGTTAAGTTTCCTGAAAATCGGTTCAGATTTAGATATAGCTCCCATATATATTTTCATCTGATTTTAGGTAAATAGTGCACCAAAGTCCCTTTATATCTTTCGATTTGAACGAAATTTGTCATAGCGTACTGACTTGAGTCTAGAATGATGAGGGGTGAGTTTCAGGAAAATCGGTTCAGATTTAGATATAGCTCCCATATATATTTTCGTCCGATTTTAGGTAAATAGGCACCAAAGTCCCTTTATATCTATTGAATTGAACGAAATTTGGCATAGCGTACTGAATTGAGTCCAGAATGATGTGTGGTATGTTTCGGAAAAATCGGTTCAGATTTCGATATAGCTCTCTTATATATTTTCGTCCGATTTTAGGTAAATAGTGCACCAAAGTCCCTATATATCCTTCGATTTCCACGAAATTTGGCATAGAGTACTGAATAAGTTCTAGAGTGATGTGTGTTAAGTTTCGTGAAAATCGGTTCAGATTTAGATATAGCTCCCATATATATTTTCGTCCGATTTTAGGTAAATAGTGCACCAAAGTCCCTTTATATCTTTCGATTTACACGAAATTTGGTATAGCGTACTGAATTGAGTCCAGAATGATGTGTGGTATGTTTCGGAAAAATCGGTTCAGATTCGATATAGCTCTCTTATATATTTTCGTCCGATTTTAGGTAAATAGCGCACCAAAGTCCCTATATATCCTTCGATTTGCACAAAATTTGGCATAGTGTACTGAATTGAGTCTAGAATGATGTGTGGTAAGTTTCGGAAAAATCGGTTCAGATTTCGATATAGCTCCCACATATACATATATATTCGTCTGATTTTACATAAATGGTGCATTGTATGTATTTCGAACGGGTGTGTGATTGAATAATTTTTTTTTTTTTGCTATAAATAGTTTTCCCTAAACGCCTATATATGGTACGCAGAACTGTAAAAAAAAATGAAGTTAAATTGATCATAGGTTGCTGAAAGACATGAGTATGGTCCTTCGAGGGAACATTGACATGCAATTGTAAGGATACATATATACAATATACCCAGTGTGAGTGATGAGTGATACCCTTCATATAGTCGGCCTAGTCCGACTTTACCACTTTCCTTACTGGTTTTAAATGAAGGCAGTTGAAAATATTTTAAGTGGAAAATATTTTTAAAAAAATCCACGCCTATGTATAGACCATAAAAAATATTTTTAAAAAATCCACGCCTATATATAGACCATAAAAAATATTTTTAAAAAATCCACGCCTATATATAGACCATAAAAAATATTTTTAAAAAATCCACGCCTATATATAGACCATAAAAAATATTTTTAAAAAATCCACGCCTATATATAGACCATAAAAAATATTTAAAAAAAATCCACGCCTATATATAGACCATAAAAAATATTTTTAAAAAATCCACGCCTATGTATAGACCATAAAAAATATTTTTAAAAAAATCCACGCCTATATATAGACCATAAAAAATATTTTTAAAAAATCCACGCCTATATATAGACCATAAAAAATATTTTTAAAAAATCCACGCCTATGTATAGACCATAAAAAATATTTTTAAAAAATCCACGCCTATGTATAGACCATAAAAAATATTTTAAAAAAATCCACGCCTATGTATAGACCATAAAAAATATTTTTAAAAAAATCCACGCCTATGTATAGACCATAAAAAATATTTTTAAAAAATCCACGCCTATATATAGACCATAAAAAATATTTTAAAAAATCCACGCCTATGTATAGACCATAAAAAATATTTTTAAAAAATCCACGCCTATGTACAGACCATAAAAATATTTTTAAAAAATCCACGCCTATGTATAGACAATAAAAAATATTTTTAAAAAATCCACGTTTATGTATAGACCATAAAAAATATTTTTTAAAAATCCACGCCTATATATAGACCATAAAAATATTTTTAAAAAATCCACGCCTATTTCTGAAAATATTTATAAAAAATCCAAAAAATATCCTGTGGACAAAATACACGTTCTTTTCAACTCCCAATTATTTCACACAAATATTTATCAACTTCTTCTCCCAAAGTCCATGCATTCCTATAGCACTCATATGAACCACATCTCCCACTCGCCCCCCCCATTTCTACAAACTTCCACATAAGTACCCGCGAAATAAAATTAAAATGAAAGAAAAAAATCCAAGCGAGCAAATTTTTGTTGGCATTTTTAATTTATTATGTCTGTCAATGATTTCTTCGTTTTTTGGCAATTGCCAAAAAATATATTCGCGTATACTATTAAGAGCAGCATTTGTTGACCAGCAGTATAAGGTGGAAGGTGGAAGGTGGTGGTCGTCGTTATAGCATCCAATGACCATTTGGTGGCGATATGGCGGCTGGCACCCCAACAACAACATCTTTCACCGGCTAACTCTACTCGACAATTCCTTTGCAAAATGTTTGCCATTGAAAAATTTTGTAATCGGGAAAATAGAAATAAAAAACTAAAAAAATCAAGCATTCAGCAGAGCTTCAATTTTCATAGAAATTGTGTAAAATTTTTATATTTTGATTTTGTTTTTTAGACAATTCACGGTTTTGTTTGGTGGCAGAAATTGAACAAAAATACAATTGTACACAAATCAAAAGGAAGAAACAAAAAATTGGAACAAGCACATGAGGATTTATTTTACTCATACCACACACACATACAGAAACATGGTCAAAACAATCCATATTCACTATAGCATCAACATCACCACCAAAAATGAATTGTTCCTCTGGTCAGCCCCAAGTGTTTGCATAAGTTCCACCAGTCCAGCTGTGTACAGTTGTGCCATTGTTTGTAGCATTGTTTCCCTTAATTAATGTTTAATCAGCAGAGCAGTCATTTGGATTTGTTCTTATTTTTACAATTTTGCCAAAAAAAAAAATATATATATATATAAAATCGTTGGCTTCCATATCATTTGTTCGCCATCCCCCTCCAGCTGGCAAGGAAATTAAAAATCCAAAAAAATGCGCGAAAACCATTCAGTTGTACAAAATGAGGGTGGTTGCATATCAGCTCACTCTCTCCATTGGTATTACGTACCACTATTGCAATTTAGCCAAGTGCCAAGGTTATGGCATG